>NC_089809.1:43651309-43733809 GCF_029633855.1 Hoplias malabaricus
ATGATGTTTTCGAGTGTAAGACCACCTTTTGAAAATGTACCAGAAGAATGTGGTAGAGACTGAATAAAACATCTCCCACTAACACTCAGATCAGGCCTGTAGCTCTGCTTCAGCTCATTAACGTAAGGGTAAAAAAGGCTCTAAAGGCCTGACTCGCGACGTGGAGCCTGAAGCCCCTGAGTTAACTACAGTTCAATGATTCGTGTCACAAACTGAGACTAGACTCATTCTCGTTCCTAGCCTCACTGCCTCCTTCGCTCGTACCTCGATAAGCGCCTGGCTGGCTTCTTCGCTGAGCCTGGGGCTGACGTAGGTGCGGGCGTAGGCGATGTAGTCCTTCAGGACGGCCATGTCCATGTACTCCTCCTCGATCTGCTCCTCGCTCTGGTAGTACAGAGCGACCAGGTGGTGAGCGAGACGCCTGTCGTACGCCTCGTCCTGAGGGTCCAGCATCAGGAAGATCAGATCAAACCTGGGTGAAAGGAAACAGGATGTGACATCACTCGTCCACGCGGAAACAGCCGCTGATGTCTGAGGCTTCAGGATCGTGTGGGTGTGTGTGTGTGTCTCTCTGTTCTGGGTGATGGGCTTGGTTAATTAACGAGAACCCCTTTAGGGACTGAATCTAAAGACCTGAATCCTGAATGTCCTCGGGGTGGCGCTTACCTGGAGAGGAGGGTATGAGGGAGCTGGATGTTCTCGATGGTTGTTTTTTTGGGGTTCCACTGAGACTCCACCGGATTGGCCGCTGCTAGGATGGAGGTCCGTGCGTTCAGCTGACAGATGATCCCAGCCTAAGCCAGAGGAGAAGACACAATTCAGCCAAGGGCTCTCAAACCGCAACTACTCCACCTTCCTCTACAAACCCCCCAACGAGCCACAGCCCCCCACCCCCACGAGAACCAGTAACAAAGCTTGCCTTGGCGATGGAGAGGGTTTGCTGCTCCATGACTTCATGCAACACCGAGCGTGTGCTGTCACTCATCTTGTCAAACTCGTCGATGCAGCAGATGCCGTTGTCGCTGAGGACCAGCGCGCCGGTCTGCAGCACCAGCTGCCTCGTCTCTGGGTCCTTCATCACGTAGGCGGTGAGACCCACCGCGCTGGAGCCCTTGCCGGAAGTGTACTGCCCACGCGGCACCAGGTTGTACACATACTGCAGCAACTGGGACTTGCTGGTGCCAGGGTCGCCACAGAGCAGGATGTTCACCTCCGCGCGGAAGTTGCCGCGGCCGGTCTGACTGAAGTCCTTCCGCGTTCCTCCAAAGAGCTGGAGCAGTATTCCCTGAAACACAGGACATAAACAAGAGTCTCCCTCTGCCTTTAAAATGATGCGACACTATTCAAAGAGGGGGATTTAATCAGGACTGAAGCGGTCGGGAAAAACACGCCTTCCTTCTACAGCCCCAGCTTCAGCAGGAACACCACACCACAGTTAGCTTTAACCCTTTACTGATTTAATGCTTAAAATAAACGGGTCTTTGGTTCCTCTGGTGTTTTCGACCGATCGGGGTCTGTTTCGGAGCAGTGAGGTACGTCACGGTAACACTCCGCTGTAATCTTGCGAGTGTGTGGTGGCTGCAGGCTCCAGACCCAGTCACTGCAGTTGCTCCACAGGAGCTGCGCGAGACGACGACAGCTTAATCCTCATTGGCTGGAAGCGCCGCTGAAACCTGACGTTCCTTTTAGTTCTAAACTGTAACTCAGTTCTCTCTCAAAGCCCCGGTGTGTACGGTAATAACACCATGACCTCGTAGTGAGAGCTTAATTACGTCATTTTAAAACGTGATGTAGTTCATGTCGTAAAGTGCTGTGAGGTCTGACAGAGCCCCCGTGGGCTGCAGGTGGCTACTGTCCGAGTTGACGGCTCTTTTCCACCCTCCCCTCCCAACCGCACCTGGCTACTTTCACTGACCACCAGGGGGAGGCACAGTTCATCTTCAAACCTTCAGACAAATGGAAATTTAAAGAATAAGGAGGCAGTCGTTTGTAGGTGTATGATGTGAGCGCCCCCTACAGGATCTGACACAGATTGTAATGCACTTTGCACTGCAGTGTGTTCTGTTTTATTGGACTGGGACACTTGGACTCTGATTGGGTAAGAGGGGGCTAAGAACCTCCCTCCATGTGTGTACACAGGTGTGTGTTTGTGAGAGAGAGAACTGTCATGAAATACTTTAGATGTAAACATTCTTCTGAATATTTTTAGTTCTTGACTTAAATGTTAATTTTGTTCGTCACCCCTCTTCTGTTGTGTACTTTGTTGAACCCTGTGCTGCTGTAAACACTACATTTTCCCGCTGTGGGACTATTAAAGGATATCGCAGGAAAAGGTGAAGTTAAGGCAGTTTCAGGACAATTGTGTGAACACTGAGGGCCGTATATTGCCTGGGGGGGGGGCACAGTTTGCCGACCACTGCCCTACTCCCTACCTTTTTGATGTCCTCGTGCTCGTAGATGCTGGGCGCCAGGGCGGAGGAGAGCCGTTCGTAAACGTCTGGCTTAGCGGCGAGCTCTTTAAGCGTCTTCGCCCGCTCTTCTGTGAAGAGTTTCTGCTCGTTCTCCTCGTCCAGGCCGTGCAGGCGCCGCTCGTCTGTCTTGCGGAAGTGGATGGCGTCGATGTGGGTTTTGTAGACGGACTTCACCTGGTTCTGTCGTGGGTTCACGCGCATGGGTGCAGCTCTGTAAATACCTGTTCAAAAACCATCATTTATAGTTATCATCTCTGGTTTGCTTTCTCACACATCTCCGTCCAAACAAAGGCTCTACATTCATCCCTTCACTGCTCTTCACAGGAAACACCTTCATTGACCACAGAGAAATGACTTCTCTGCATTTGACCCATCTATAGCCATACGGGTTTAACCCTTTACTTTAACATTCATTTACTCATTATTTTAATTAAAATAGATTTAGACACCAGCCACGATCTCAGACACCTTTCATTCATTTTACTCTTTGGATAAAAGTTGGTTGAAAGCCAAAATGCAGTGTGAATAAATCTTAGTCGTTTAAATCACGCTGCTCTGCTGCTGCTCATCGTTCTGTAGTTGGTCTGTGTTTCTGCATCAGACACAACCCTCGGTACAACTCCATTACAGCGGTGAAGAGAACACACCTGTGATGTTGACGCGATCTCCCGGCTGTACTTTGTCCACCAGGTCGTTGTGAGCGTAGACCACGGTGGTGTGGGGGGTCTGACCGGCGGGCATGTCCTCGGGAGACTCCTGCAGCTTGATCTGACATCGGGATAAAACACCACAACTCAGTCAATCAAACCACACTCAACACAAAAGGCCTCCTGCCCTCCACCTTTCACCACAGCTTTAAACACAGTGTCCTCTATCAAACCCAGAGACATGTCCAAGACTGATCACAGCCAGGAGGAGTGTTCCTCTACAGTAGGGATTAGTACTTTTACCAGTTTGTAAAAACTGTTCTATAAGCTCCACGTCTTACATCTCCCTCAGAGAAGAGTGAACACAGAACAAGTGACACGTACGCAGCATCTAACCACTAACATTACCCCCTCCCCTCTCCTAAATTAATAGTGTCTCCCCCTCGTCTGAGTCTGTCCAATCACAGCGCTGGACCCGTGTTTATGTGAGAGCACAAAGACGAGGTTAAACTCAGTGAAACAGACACAACGAGCGCGGAGAAATAAGAGCACTGAGTAAAAACGGAGAAGAAAGAGAACAGAGCGAAAACGGCTAAAAACCAGAGCTTCTGCTCCTCGCTCCTCACTGCTGTGCGCTCGGGGTCGGGGTGAACAGCGAGCGGCTCATTATCATTTAAAGGAACAGGTGCTGAAAGCGGGCGTTCTGAACAGGGGCTGTTTACACAGGGGGAGAACACTGCTGTGGGGCTCGTGGGGTTTGGACCAAAGCAGGTCACAGATGTTTCATTAAGAAACAGAACTGTGTTCCACTGTGGAGACGAAGGGCATGTGGCTGATTTAAAAAAAAAAAAAAAAAAAAAAAAAAAAAAAAACACACATGAGCATCCAGTGACATCACCCTCAGAGTCAAACACCTACCATCTGTTTGTCGGAGAAGACGGAGCGGTTGTGCACCAGTGCCATGCTGTGTGTGGTGTTGCAGTTGCGACAAACTGCGGGCTCCGCGATGCGGCCTCGGTCCACTTCCACTCTCGTGCTGAAAGCACACACCTGGCAGCGGAAAAACGCCTCCTGCATTTCCGGGATCAGCTGAGAGGTGCGGATCACCATGCCACTGATCGTGATGAGCTGGTCGATGTCTGGAGAGAGAAACATTCAACAGATCGTTTCATTTCACGTCAAACATAAATTAAAAAGATTAAAAACTGGACCAGGACCGAGTGGATGTTTGGAAAAAGTTTCAGCACAAGTTCACACCAAAGCACCTGTGAGAACTGACCACCAGCGTTTACCAGCCCCTCCCCAACCCTCCGTCCACCTGCAGGGGGCGCCTTTTCAAAACGTATCCCACTTCATTAAAACAAGATTAAACTTTTGATCCTGATCTGGATTTTGTCGTTAATCAGGAATAAATGCCACAGTTGGGTTTTTCCTCAAACCTCCAGCGGAAGTGAGGACTCTCAGAGCACAGCCCTGACTCTCACTGACGACTAGACGCTTTAAAAACTGTAATTACTCTGATTCTGTGTAGAATTCCTGAAATAACCTCAACCCGAGACCAAGATGGTTCTGACTGATCCGTGCAGTCGCTCCGAGCAGAGACGGGGAGCAGTGCACTGTGTTTAACTGTGTTCGGTCTAAACCTGATCTCTCCTGGACACTTCACTGCTGTGAGGAGTGCCATCTTTAACTGAAATGACTCAGAGAGAGAGAGAGAGAGAGAGAGAGAGAGAGAGAGAGAGAGAGAGAGAGAGAGAGAGACACTGCCGAGTCCTGGCGGAGCGTTCTGATTGAGGGTCAGAGTCGGTTAAAGGACGATCTCATCTTAACGTCACACAAACCCCACCACGGTTTCGCTTCACTCTTTAAAACATAACTGCGTCTCATTGGCCGTCGCCTCCTCCTCACCTTCGGGGTTGAGACTGCGCATGTTCCTGGTTTTCAGGGCGTTGTAGGGACGCACTTGGATCTGGTGCTCCAGAACAGAGTCGGGGTAGCGGTCAAAGAACAGCTCGTTCACAGCCATGTCGAAGGTGGGGATGACCTCCTGGAAAAGAACGGGGACAAACCTGGGGTTAAGACATTTCTTCAAATACATTTCGCATTTATTTAAAAATTATTTAATTTCAAAATGGAGCTGAAAACCGTGACTCCCGGGTGCTCGAAGAAACCGACTGTTGCCCTGACAACAGTAAACGGAGGACGTTTTATTTCAGATCAGAAATAACGGGTCGTTTCAGTCTCGTGTCCTCAGCTTTATTCCGTTGATGAAGAGAAATGTGCTTTGGTCACAGCTCCTTCCTCGAGTGATTATTTAGTCCTCAGTTAGATTTCGTTGTGAAAATCAGGTGATTAATGAATAATTTAATCATGGTTTTCATTAATGAGACCGCGGTCCCTCAGACGTCATTTATCCCTGTGATGAACGCGGCGAGCTGGACGTCATCGTTCGTGTCCGTGCCCTCGTGAAGTGCCAGGGAACAGAACCCGAACCCTCATCCCGAGCCGTTTATAAAAACCCTCAGGCAACTCTCTGATCTTCAAAGAGGAGAAGTGACAAGACGCTGAGCTTCACCACGTACTGTACTTCTGTTTGTTTGTGGAACGGCACGAGGTCCGTGACAGATTTAAGCTCAAAATTTGAAGACGAGGGGCTGCGTGAGACAGCCTCGCGTGGTGGATGAGGCCCGCGGGTCGGTAGTTTGAGATCAGAGCACACAGACTGCACTGGGAGAAGACTGGAAGGGAAAGGACTCAATAACGGACACCCCACACACACACACACTACAGGATCATCATCGTTTACCACAGACACCTCTTACCTGAGGGTAGCAGATGAGCTGGCGGTACAGGTCCGCATCAAACGTCTGAATGTGACCACAGTTTACGTTCAGCACCGGCTCCCCAACAACACTGATCTACACACACACACGTGGTTTAACAGACTAATCCTTAGCCCTTTTCCAAAGCAGTTTTATCTTGACATTGTTCTTCTGACGCCATCGTTCCTGGGCTCACCTCGTCTAGTTTCTGGAGGTACAGCGGCTCGTTCAGGTCCAAGCTGGAGTTCTCCTCCTCGCGGGAAGTGGGGTCAATGAACCGCTGCAGAAACCTCTGCAAAAGACCAAACAGAAACATCCTCAACACGTCACAGTTCCAAACAGAGCACCTTCATCCTCACTCCAGAACCACACAGGGAGAGACACCTGCTCCCGTCTCCTGTGAGGTTCTCACACTTACCTGGAACTTCTCTTTGCAGGTTCCCACATTGACGTCCGTGCCCCAGATGACCAGCCTCTGGCCTGCGTTCTGTTCGCTGGCTACAGTGGCGTCTGCAGAAGGCTGAGGAGAGGAGAAGCAAACTTCAATCATACACTACTCAACAGAACGGCAGCAGTTAGAATCACATCTTCACAAATTACGCTCTACTCAGCTTTAATTCACACAGCGTTATCCCCAGAGGAGCTGGACACGGTCATTTACACCGTTTCATATGAATAGATAACAGGAGATAAAACAGGAACGTGGGCTGCTTCACTGGAAAGAACCAAGGTTCCAAGACTCAGGAATGGAACCGGTTCAGGAACCAGAGTTCTCTTGGTGCTAAGTGCTATAACTGTGCGCACACCCACCACCCCCTCCTAGTGTAGTTTGAGTCTTCTGATCAAACCAAGCTCCCAGTCTCATGTTCTGAGCAGTGGCCTGTACACATCACTCCACGGGAACCTCTCTGATTCTGTGGCACTCTGGGGGTTATTAGACGTACAAATAAGCTTTAAAATGTTTAACTAAACTTCCTCTTTCTCCAGTGATCTCCTGCTTCCCCTCCCTCAGAGCTCCTTTAAACTTTCGGGTTTGAACACTGCACCCCACGCTACGTTAAAGTACACGGACAAACCTCGGTGAACGCGTGAGAGACGCCCAGATCTCGACAGACACTTACAGGAGTGTGATCCAGTCTCAAACACTCCACATCAGTCTGGTTTCTTCAGACTCTGCTCAGGACTTGGAGGGCGTTTTCACACCTGAGTTTTGTAGTTCAGTCCAATCGGACTCTGACTGAGGGGCGGTTCGTTAGGTTCGTTAGATCAAAACTGCACCGAGACCCTTGAGAGGAGACGGTCTCGGTCCGGTCCCAAACCGACTCTAGTGACGTGTTCTGGTTCGCTTTGATTCATCGCTGTGTGAAAAGCACTCACGGGCTCGGAGTTGAGGTCGACTTGCGGAGCTTTTCTGACGGAGCCCAGGTCGGGCCTCTGGCGGGCGGGGGTTCCTCGGCTGGGCGTGTCGTAGATGAGCGGAGAACTCATGTCCACTTCACTCTGTGGAACTGAGGAGAGCGTTGTTAGACTCCTGTGTTCACCGCAAACCGTACATTACTCAAACATCGTCCTGGGGGAGTTAGTAACCGAGGCATAAAGGGCTCAGAGGGAAAATGCTGCAATGTTTAAGACAGAAATAAGAAAAAGTACATTTTAAAATAAAAAATTACACACGAATGGAAAAAACAGCAGAAAATAGAAGAAAAAAGATGGAGAAAGTGAAGAAAAGAACTGAGAGAAAGAGACAAAGATGAGGCTGACACTGCTCTGTTTTTTTTAAGGTGGACTGGGAAAATACGAACCTCATTTACACACTGCAGAGTTGATGGAGCATTTTGAGAACCGGTAAAATGAGTAGAACCCACAAAAACTGGGGCTGGATAATCGTACACTTCTCTGAGGATTTAATCAACTGCTGCATCAAGAATCCAGTCTAAAATACTCCTCTCTACAACTCCCTACACTCACTACCCTGCCCCCACCTCTACTCCACCCACCCCCACCCTGCCCCCACCTCTACTCCACCCTCCCCTCCACTGTCTGAACGTTCTTAACCAAGTGTTCGCTAAAGGTTCACTGCTCTTTAAAAAGGGGGTAAACATCATGTCGTCTTTTGAATATAATTTCTGCCACTGATAACTGCATTATTCTGTCATTTCATTGTCATCAGGGGGAAAACGGTCTTAAAGTGAGAACTGCACCCTTCAACTGATTGATTTACCAATTATAATGAGGCTACTGTGACGGGCCTAGAGCATGAGCCAATCAGACGTCCTCTAAACCATTTAAAGAAAGCTTTATTTAAACCTCAGTGGAATTCTGACGCAGTGAATAATAAGTGAAACTCATGTCAGGTTCAGAGCAGGTGAAGACCCTAGCGTCGATTCTGCGGAGGTGAGGAGAGGGTTAATCATTACAGCCTCAGAGTGTGTGTGGACAGATGATTGAAACCGTACCAGAGCGGCGCGCCACGGGGCTGGAGAACAGAGAGGTGTCCTGCACGGCGGGGCTCTGCATGTCTGTGCCTGGGGACGTGGGCATGGGCTGAAGTTCTCCTGTGGAGGGCTCACGGGGCCGTGGTGATGGACTGAGGGGGTCCTCGCTGGCAGCTGATCACACAGAGAGAGAGAGAGAGAGAGAGAGAGAAACATGACGTGAGGAGTTAACCGTCAGCAGCTGATACGACAGTTAATGACATTTCAGTCCTCACGTTCCACGTGGCACAAGGACAAACATCAGCACCTGGCCTGGAGGCCTGAATGCCATCAAATCCTCACAGCAATGTTGCAAGATCACGTGTGGAAGCTGTTACTGCAGTGAAGTGTGTGCACACTCCCAAAGAATCAGGAACAGGAATCACTGACGTTCCACAAACATTAGCAAGAAGTTATCGGAACACTGCTGTGAGGATTTGATGGCATTCAGCCCTGAGAAGCTTTTTAAGTCTAGTATTAACCCGTGTTATGTATCTGCACATGCTTTGACTGGACTGTTTCCACCCGTTAATTCAGGAACAACATCTAAAAGAGGGCCGTGTCTGACGCCCGCCGTCCCTCGTCTCAAACACGTTTCCACTTCAGCAGCAAACACTCAGCGCCCTCTCAACCAGGAGCACCCCTCCCCCTGGAGCACGGCGCCACACACACGGGGGTTCACCCAGGAGACACCAGTCACACCTGAGGTTCAGGCTGTGATCATCTCCTGCTCTTACTTCTGTCTGCAGCATTTACACGTACACCTCTGTCAGAGCTCGTGTTTGATTTGAGCAGCTGAACGTGTAAAAGTACGGTACGTGGCACACTTCCACAATTTAGCAACTCGTCAGAAGAGTTCCACCGCCGCAGCTCACTGAACTTGTGAAGACCATGGTGTCAGATTCTTCTGGAGGTGAGAGTCTGACTACGTTCAGCAGGTAAACGTGGCCCAAGTCTGATTTCTTTTGTCCTGCTGTTCACACGGTGAAGAATGACCTGTGTCTGACAGCAGTGTGAACAGATCACGCTCCGAAACAGAGACACACACTTCCACAAAGAGCCATGCTTCCGGCGCCGACCAGAAGGAAACGTGCGTCTGCTTCATACACTGCCCTGTCGTTATTTAAACGAAGGACTGGTGTTTTACTGCGGCACTGTGTCACAGAACCTCCCCATTCTTCATTCCAAATCAGTTCTATGTTAAAAACGGAATGTTAAAGACTCAAAAGAGAACTGGACGAGTTAAACATTTCCATGAGCCACATTTATACAGCTTCACACCGACACCAACAACGTACAACTGACACGGAACGACCAGAGCCCTTTATTCAAACTCCACGTGTTTTATTTTCTCACGAATGGAGACAGGAACCTGTTTAAAGAGCTTCACAGGTTTTTCGTTTTCCAACGTTTTTACAAAATGAAAACCCTTTGATCCAGTCATTTCCACGTCCTAAACACTTCAAACTAAAACTACAACCCTTCAGACCATAGATTATTCTCAGCGCCGGAGCGACGTGGCAGTCACGTGACCTCTGACCCGGCCGTTCACACGAGTCCAACGTCCACAGATCGGACAGAAGTCACAGGAAAGTGGCCCAAGTCTGATGTGAAAAAGTGTCGTTCAGATCAGACCTGGGCCTCCAAGCCTAGTCCCCTGCCTCTTACTATCGAGTACTTCACTGTCCCTTCGCTCCTGTAACACTCTCAACGTCCCCACTGTGGAACTAACAGGATCTTAACCGCCGTGAACCAGAACCAGAACTGAACCCCAGGTGCTGAAGCTGAGTGATAAACGCTGCACACGTGCTGTAGTTTGATCCTCAGAGAAGGGACTGGACTCACGGGTGGGAGGCTGGCTGCTCCTGCCGCGCTTGCGGGCGCTCGAGGACGGGGACGACATCTTCAACACTCACTGAAACACACATCGGAAGATTAGATTAGATCTGAGCAGTTTACAGAGTCAGCCTTACCATGAAATCAAGC
Organism: Hoplias malabaricus; assembly: GCF_029633855.1. Lineage (NCBI taxonomy): Eukaryota > Metazoa > Chordata > Actinopteri > Characiformes > Erythrinidae > Hoplias > Hoplias malabaricus. The sequence goes on from NC_089809.1 coordinate 43,661,710, forward strand.
ACCGCCCCCAAGAGCTTCATTTACATATCGTTTACATAAAGCATGCATCTAACAGGGGCATGTGTTTTAAGTGATGCGTTCGAGACAAGTTCAGAGGCCAATGGCTGCACTCGTGGGTGGAGTCTGAGGTGGAGCGGTGAGTGCACTGCGCCCCCTACTGTCCGAATTGTATAGAGTTAAACTGAGGGCGAATGGAGGAAATAAACAGTGGAGTAAACGGAGCGTGCTGATTGGTTGGAGACGGTAGAATGGTGTGATGGAGATGTGTGACGTGTAAACAGTGTGTTACTGCAGTGGATTAGAGGCTGTGGCTCCACCCACTGTGTTTAGGGTGGAGTATGTGGGCGGAGTCAGTCGTATAAAATAAAAGCAGTGTAACCGGAAAGTGTAGGAGGAGTTATATCAGTGCACGTGAAAACATAACCCCACCCACTATTTTTACTTTTTGCTTTAGCTGTTAACATTATTAATAAACACAATTTAAGAAATATTTTCCCACTGTTGTTTAGTTCAGATTTCTTACGCTAAACAAACTCATTTAAAAAGAATAAATCATTTTAGCAACGGCATTTGTTCAGTTCCTCAGCTCTGCCACTAGGGGGTCCTCGACTAAGGCACGGCTCAGTGTGAGACATGGGCCCTCTAGTGGCAAGTAATCAAACTACAACAGACCAACATTGGAACTGTCCAGAGAAACACCAGTGAAAAAACAGCAGAGGAATCAGGAACAAGAACGAAACCGGGGCATCGTTTAAGACAGAATCAGGAAATCCACCTTAAACAAAAGGGGAGGAGAAATCAGAGAAGGAAAAGAATGTAAAACACAGAAAATGAGGGGGAAACAACGAGACTGAGCCACGTGAGAGAGACAGAAAACAGGGGAGGACTGAGGAGGAGAGGGAAGAAAAAACCGAACTGAAAAAACGCAGAGTGACGGAAAACTAAAAGAACAGAGAAAGAGAAAACAACGTAGAAAAAGGCGAACAAAAAAGTGAGAGAATTGAAGCAGCGTTTAAGGTGGACCAGCAACGTTCGAGTAGGAGGAGGCCTTAAAGTGCAGTATTTAAGGTAGAACAGTGTCATTCAACGGAGAAAGCAACACTGCTCCGTGAGGCTTCGGATGAACTCGAGAAGAACCGGGAAAGTCTCTGAATCATTTAAGGTGGACCGGCAAAGTTATAAAACAGGAGCTAACTGTTTGACGAAAGGAAAATAAAGCGGTGACAGCACTGTGGCCAACAATTCAAACAGTCTGAGGTCTACACGACTGCGCATTTCGGCTCATTCTAAAATTGGTGCCACCTTAAAAAACCCATCTGCCGTAGTTCACATCACCGCATTGGTTTAGCACCGTTTTACAGCAGCGAACATCTCCTAATCAGTGCATTTAGAGAGAACCTACCTCTCACCGACCCGCGCCGCGCTGTGTGTGAAACCGGGGAGTCACTTTAAATCACTTTAAACCAGGTTAAGACTAGGACCTCTCACCGCTCTAAAATTCGCAGGAAGACAGACACACTCTGAGTGGCGCGAAAAAACGGCATGACGTAGTTTTCGCGGGGAAATTCTGTCCAATCCGGACGCTCGGCGGCTCTCCACCGCAGCTGCAGGGGGAGACCTGTGCACACGGAAGTTAGAGGTTACAATATTCGCGAATTAAAGACACGTATTTTTAAAACACGTTTTTAAAGAATGAGCGGTGTTTAATGTTGTTGAGGAATGCGAATGACAGAGAAAGACTAAAGTGTTGAATTAAAAATGTGCTGGAAGAATTACACCCCCGCTCCGATGGTTTGGTCGAAACTTTCCGCGGCAAAAGTCCTCATCAAAGGATCCGGCGCTGGGCCACGTGACCGAGCCGCGCTGAAGGGCGCGAAACCTTGTAAACAAAGCGACCTCGGGTCTCTGACATAAAAGTCGTAGAACATCAGTCATATGTCATCAACACGGGACAGAAAGGGGCTTTGGGGACAATAATGTGTCTAAGATTTAACCCCAGCTCCACTGCGCCCACTGTTGTCTATAAAAGATCTGAAAAAAGTGTTAAAATTACTGTTCGCCAACAACAACAACAACAATAACAATAATAATCTTTAATTTTACAGCACATTTTACACATGAATGCAGCCCAAAACGCCTTACAGATTCTGTATATGAAAAATGTTACACTTAAATCATAGTTTTAAATAACTGAGGACAGGATGAAATGTAAATTATCAGGAAAAAATAAAGAGAGTACATAATAAAATGAGGCCTCTTTTAATTACGTTTTCATAAACATAAGTATGGCTGTTAACAGAGCGTTTTCTGTCCTTTTAATGCATGCTACACTCTCAGAAATGAAGGTACAGTGCAGGAACATCACTGTCACTAAAGCTACAAACAGTGTAGTGTATCTTTAAAGGTACAGACAGTGTAGTGTATCTTTAAAGGTACAGACAGTGTAGTGTATCTTTAAAGGTACAGACAGTGTAGTGTATCTTTAAAGGTACAGACAGTGTAGTGTATCTTTAAAGGCACAGACAGTGTAGTGTATCTTTAAAGGTACAGACAGTGTAGTGTATCTTTAAAGGTACAGACAGTGTAGTGTATCTTTAAAGGTACAGACAGTGTAGTGTATCTTTAAAGGTACAAACAGTGTAGTGTATCTTTATAGGTACAGACAGTGTAGTGTATCTTTAAAGGCACAGACAGTGTAGTGTATCTTTAAAGGTACAGACAGTGTAGTGTGTCTTTAAAGGTACAAACAGTGTAGTGTATCTTTAAAGGTACAGACAGTGTAGTGTATCTTTAAAGGTACAGTCAGTGTAGTGTATCTTTAAAGGCACAGACAGTGTAGTGTATCTTTAAAGGTACAGTCAGTGTAGTGTATCTTTAAAGGCACAGACAGTGGAGTGTATCTTTAAAGGTACAGACAGTGTAGTGTATCTTTAAAGGTACAGACAGTGTAGTGTATCTTTAAAGGTACAGACAGTGTAGTGTATCTTTAAAGCTACAGACAGTGTAGTGTATCTTTAAAGGTACAGACAGTGTAGTGTATCTTTAAAGGCACAGACAGTGTAATGTATCTTTAAAGGTACAAACAGTGTAGTGTATCTTTAAAGGTACAGACAGTGTAGTGTATCTTTAAAGGTACAGACAGTGTAGTGTGTCTTTAAAGGTACAAACAGTGTAGTGTATCTTTAAAGGTACAGACAGTGTAGTGTATCTTTAAAGGTACAGACAGTGTAGTGTATCTTTAAATGTACAGTGTAGTGTGTATTTAAAGGTACAAACAGTGTAGTGTATCTTTAAAGGTACAAACAGTGTAGTGTATCTTTAAAGGTACAGACAGTGTAGTGTATCTTTAAAGGTACAGACAGTGTAGTGTATCTTTAAATGTACAGTGTAGTGTGTATTTAAAGGTACAAACAGTGTAGTGTATCTTTAAAGGTACAAACAGTGTAGTGTATCTTTAAAGGTACAGACAGTGTAGTGTATCTTTAAAGGTACAGACAGTGTAGTGTATCTTTAAAGGTACAGACAGTGTAGTGTATCTTTAAAGGTACAGTCAGTGTAGTGTATCTTTAAAGGTACAGACAGTGTAGTGTATCTTTAAAGGTACAGTCAGTGTAGTGTATCTTTAAAGGCACAGACAGTGTAGTGTATCTTTAAAGGTACAGACAGTGTAGTGTATCTTTAAAGGTACAGTCAGTGTAGTGTATCTTTAAAGGCACAGACAGTGTAGTGTATCTTTAAAGGTACAGACAGTGTAGTGTATCTTTAAAGGTACAGCAGTGTAGTGTATCTTTAAAGGTACAGACAGTGTAGTGTATCTTTAAAGGTACAGACAGTGTAGTGTATCTTTAAAGGTACAGACAGTGTAGTGTATCTTTAAAGGTACAGTCAGTGTAGTGTATCTTTAAAGGCACAGACAGTGTAGTGTATCTTTAAAGGTACAGACAGTGTAGTGTATCTTTAAAGGTACAGCGGTGTAGTGTATCTTTAAAGGTACAGACAGTGTAGTGTATCTTTAAAGGTACAGCAGTGTAGTGTATCTTTAAAGGTACAGACAGTGTAGTGTATCTTTAAAGGTACAGCAGTGTAGTGTATCTTTAAAGGTACAGACAGTGTAGTGTATCTTTAAAGGCACAGACAGTGTAGTGTATCTTTAAAGGTACAGACAGTGTAGTGTATCTTTAAAGGTACAGCAGTGTAGTGTATCTTTAAAGGTACAGACAGTGTAGTGTATCTTTAAAGGTACAGACAGCGTAGTGTATCTTTAAAGGTACAGACAGTGTAGTGTATCTTTAAAGGTACAGACAGCGTAGTGTATCTTTAAAGGTACAGACAGCGTAGTGTATCTTTAAAGGTACAAACAGTGTAGTGTATCTTTAAAGGTACAAACAGTGTAGTGTATCTTTAAAGGTACAGACAGTGTAGTGTATATTTAAAGGTACAAACAGTGTAGTGTATCTTTAAAGGTACAGACAGTGTAGTGTATATTTAAAGGTACAGACAGCGTAGTGTATCTTTAAAGGTACAGACAGTGTAGTGTATCTTTAAAGGTACAGACAGTGTAGTGTATCTTTAAAGGTACAGACAGCGTAGTGTATCTTTAAAGGTACAGACAGTGTAGTGTATCTTTAAAGGTACAGACAGTGTAGTGTATCTTTAAAGGTACAGACAGTGTAGTGTATCTTTAAAGGTACAGACAGTGTAGTGTATCTTTAAAGGTACAGACAGTGTAGTGTATCTTTAAAGGTACAGACAGCGTAGTGTATCTTTAAAGGTACAGACAGTGTAGTGTATCTTTAAAGGTACAGACAGTGTAGTGTATCTTTAAAGGTACAGACAGCGTAGTGTATCTTTAAAGGTACAGACAGTGTAGTGTATCTTTAAAGGTACAGACAGTGTAGTGTATATTTAAAGGTACAGACAGCGTAGTGTATCTTTAAAGGTACAGACAGTGTAGTGTATCTTTAAAGGTACAGACAGTGTAGTGTATCTTTAAAGGTACAGACAGTGTAGTGTATCTTTAAAGGTACAGACAGTGTAGTGTATCTTTAAAAGTACAGCAGTGGTGTTAGAGTCCAGTTGTGTTCCTAAAGGTTCATTACATTCTCTTCTCCAGAAGGAGAGGGGGATCTCTGTAATCTTTCATTATACAACTGTGGAGAATAAAATACAGAATAAAAGTCCTGGAGATGAAACGGGGCGAATGACATCAACACAACTTTTACTTTAATTTCACAGTTGTTTTAGAGTAAAGTACAGTTCTGTTCCTAATTAAAGACACTGAATAAAGGCCCGTGACGTACCACCACTCAGTGTTTTTCTAAAAGAGTGCTTTCCTAATAAACCACTGGGGGGTGCTCCACAAACAGACTGCTTTTAGTCAGTGGAACAAACCCAAAATGTGAGGGGTCCAACAGAACATGCCTCACCTCTCCTCCTCTGGATGTTGACTCAGAGAGAATCGTATCTGGAACGGCCCCTGCTCCAGGACACATCTCCAGGACATCCACGGACATCTGACTCTGTCTTTCTGGGAACAGTGTAAATAAACCCCTCCCGAGTTCAGCGTGCCCTTGGCTTTAGCCCACACTTCATTCTTAGTCCCAGTCTCTTATGACAGCACCTCCCTCACTGCGGCTTAAACCTGTCGTCTCTGCGCTTCAGTCCGGACCGGAGCCTGGGACAGAGAGGACCAGGAGCAGCGTCAGTCTCTGTGATGGGAAACAGAGGACAGTATACGACAGCTTCTCTTTTAAAAACTCTCTTTAAATCAACATTTTTAGGGTCATTTTAACACTGTATTAACTCAATGTTTTCTCACTTTTATTATTTTTTACTGTAAAATATACACTCCCTCTTTATTTACAGTGGGCCCTGTCTTAATTTCCATTTAAAATGATGTTTTCCTGTATTCCACACTGCAGGATTACTCCGTTTAACCAGATAACTCAAGCCCAACACGAGGCCTGTTAAAGGAAAGGTCCTCAGCTCGTGACCTGTTTGAAAATGCTTGACTTTGGGCTTCAGTTTTCCGACTAAACTGATTAATGCTGTTTGTGTGACACGCCCCTGCTCTGGAGATGTGTGTCAGGGTCTGTCCTCTCCTTCAGTGTCAGTCAGAAAGAAACCAGTCGAGTGCAGGCGACAACTGACCACAGAACCTCGAAGAAAAGAACTTCACGCTGCGTCCGCCAGATGGCGCCAAACGCCATCGCGTAGATCTCCGAAGTTCCTTCTCGAAAACGCGGGATCCAAGTGTTCCCAGTGCAACCACAACATTCTCTCTCTCTCTCTCTCTCTCTCTCTCTCTCTCTCTCTCTCTCTCTTTCTCTCTCTCTCTCTTTCTCTCTGTCTCTCTCTCTCTCACACACATTGAACATAGACATCTATTCATTTCGTGGAGACTTACCCAGTCTTTAACCTTGACTAATATTACCCTAACCCTAAAAGTGTACAGGATTTGTGCCCATGAGGACAGACATTTTCCAGTGTGAACAGATATTGGTCTCAACAATGTGATGAATATATAGTGTCTCTGTGACAACTCCAGGGTCCTGGAGGTTGTGGGTTCCAGTCCCGCTCCGGGTGACTGTCTGTGAGGAGTGTGGTGTGTTCTCTCTGTGTCTGCGTGGGTTTCCTCCGGGTGACTGTCTGTGAGGAGTGTGGTGTGTTCTCCCTGTGTCTGCGTGGGTTTCCTCCGGGTGACTGTCTGTGAGGAGTGTGGTGTGTTCTCCCTGTGTCTGCGTGGGTTTCCTCCGGGTGACTGTCTGTGAGGAGTGTGGTGTGTTCTCCCTGTGTCTGTGTGGGTTTCCTCCGGGTGACTGTCTGTGAGGAGTGTGGTGTGTTCTCCCTGTGTCTGCGTGGGTTTCCTCCGGGTGACTGTCTGTGAGGAGTGTGGTGTGTTCTCCCTGTGTCTGCGTGGGTTTCCTCCGGGTGACTGTCTGTGAGGAGTGTGGTGTGTTCTCCCTGTGTCTGCGTGGGTTTCCTCCGGGTGACTGTCTGTGAGGAGTGTGGTGTGTTCTCCCTGTGTCTGCGTGGGTTTCCTCCGGGTGACTGTCTGTGAGGAGTGTGGTGTGTTCTCCCTGTGTCTGCGTGGGTTTCCTCCGGGTGACTGTCTGTGAGGAGTGTGGTGTGTTCTCCCTGTGTCTGTGTGGGTTTCCTCCGGGTGACTGTCTGTGAGGAGTGTGGTGTGTTCTCCCTGTGTCTGTGTGGGTTTCCTCCGGGTGACTGTCTGTGAGGAGTGTGGTGTGTTCTCTCTGTGTCTGTGTGGGTTTCCTCCGGGTGACTGTCTGTGAGGAGTGTGGTGTGTTCTCCCTGTGTCTGCGTGGGTTTCCTCCGGGTGACTGTCTGTGAGGAGTGTGGTGTGTTCTCCCTGTGTCTGCGTGGGTTTCCTCCGGGTGCTCCGGTTTCCAAAACACACGTTGGTAGGTGGATTGGAGACTCAAAAGTGTCCGTAGGTGTGAGTGTGTGAGTGAATGTGTGAGTGCGTGTCGCCCTGTGAAGGAATGGCGCCCCCTCCAGGGTGTGTTCCCACCTTGAGCCCAGTGATTCCGGATAGGCTCCGGACCCATCGCCGCCCTGAACTGGATAAGGGTTACAGACAATGAATGAATGAATGAATGAAATTGTCATTTCAGTGCCAAAGGGTTGCACACTTTTAACTTTATTACTTTTACTAAGCTATAGCCTCTAATGCTAACCAGATCATCCCTGAGCAGTGCTCAGAACGGCCTTTACTCGTCAAAGAGAGAGAGAACAGAACAGAACAGTGTCTGTAGCCTGAGCTTTGCTAGATTAGTGAATAAAACATAGCTTAAAATATCTTAACTTTCCTGAGAACGTTTAGTGGTTTAGCCGTTGGAGATGTGAAATAACACGGGGGAAAGCCCTGGTTTGAACATGGGTTTGTTTTTTAAACGAAAAATCAAGATACTGCCACAAAACACCCAGAGGAAAGAAGTATCAAAAAGGAGATCTTCTTAATTCAGCGGTTATTTCTCATAAGTCTCCTGCTGCTGAGATGTATTTCCTGAGACAAACTGTGCTGAGATGTGCCCCACGAACTCAACCCTAATCTCTCCTTTATCTCTCTCATGTTCTCTTTTTGACTCCACTCCGTCCGAATTTTAATGGAATCACTGTTAAGTTTCCTGAGCCATTACCAATAAACATGTGAGCAGTGAAATTATCCTCTGGGTAAAGACACTTTCACTGTTCTGTCAAGAAAAATGCAGGCTAGCTTTAATGTGACTACACTCTCAGAAAAAAAGGTACTGTGTTCAAGTCCAGTTGTGTTCCCTAAAGGTTCATTACATTCTCTTCTCCAGAAGGAGAGGGGGATCTCTGTAATCTTTCATTATACAACTGTGGAGAATAAAAGAACACAATAAAAGTCCCGGAGATGAAACGGAGCGAACGACATCAGCACAACTTTAAAATCTATATAATCTTAAAAATTATAGAGTATGTTACAATTATGTCCCTTAAAGGGAACATCTGCGATTGTGGGGAAACAGTTCTCTCTGGTTTGTTTACATTCAGATGCTCCACATTTTTTAAGGTGGAACAGTGAGTTTGAGGAGAATAACGACTGTACCTTGTTGGTGTCTGAAGTGTAAATTGTCTGTAAGTGTTTATTCACTGTTTGAATTCCCACAGAAACTCATGTGTAACTCGAGGTGTTTAGTTTGTAGCACTGTCGCTAACGCAGTTCTCCTTCTCCAGAGTTTGGAGACATTTCCACCTTAAGTGATCTGTAACTGTAAAAATAAGTCAGTGTTACCCCCCTATGGAGCAGGAACAGAGCAACATCCTCATCTCAGTTGGTGCTTTTCAGCGTTTAGAGTCTCTCCGTTGTCTAAAAACCTCCAGATGGCGTTTCTCTGCCGTGAGCAGAGAGAGAGAAAGCCTAGCACCGGACCCAGACACTTTGTTTTTTTACCTATTTACAGACACTGGGGCTTCGTAAACACATTAGAGCGGTTTCCAGAGCAGCACATGGAGAGGACACACAGTCATAAAAAGTGTTTTTGATTACAGTCGTGAATGCTGCCTTCAATGATAAATATGTACCTTAGAGGGGACCACCACAGTGACAGAGAGTATCACAGTCAGGACTGAGATGAGATGAGGTCACTGTTATCGGTTCCTGTGAATAGTTCCACTCCGAAGTGATTTTGTGAATAACAATAAAATAAGGCTGAAATAAGGGTGATTGTGTAGACTGGAATAAGGGTGGTTGTGTAGACTGGAATAATGGTGGTTGTGTAGACTGGAATAAGGGTGGTTGTATAGACTGGTATAAGATTAGTTCTGTAGACTGGAATAAGGGTGGTTGTGTAGACTGGAATAATGGTGGTTGTGTAGACTGGAATAAGGGTGGTTGTGTAGACTGGAATAAGGGTGGTTGTGTAGACTGGTATAAGATTAGTTCTGTAGACTGGAATAAGGGTGTTTGTGTAGACTGGAATAAGGGTGGTTGTGTAGACTGGTATAAGATTAGTTGTGTAGACTGGAATAAGGGTGGTTGTATAGACTGGTATAAGATTAGTTGTGTAGACTGGAATAAGGGTGGTTGTGTAGACTGGAATAAGGGTGGTTGTATAGACTGGTATAAGATTAGTTGTGTAGACTGGAATAAGGGTGGTTGTGTAGACTGGAATAAGGGTGGTTGTGTAGACTGGTATAAGATTAGTTCTGTAGACTGGAATAAGGGTGGTTGTGTAGACTGGAATAAGGGTGGTTGTGTAGACTGGTATAAGATTAGTTGTGTAGACTGGAATAAGGGTGGTTGTATAGACTGGTATAAGATTAGTTGTGTAGACTGGAATAAGGGTGGTTGTATAGACTGGTATAAGGGTGGTTGTATAGACTGGTATAAGATTAGTTGTGTAGACTGGAATAAGGGTGGTTGTATAGACTGGTATAAGATTAGTTGTGTAGACTGGAATAAGGGTGGTTGTGTAGACTGGAATAAGGGTGGTTGTATAGACTGGTATAAGATTAGTTGTGTAGACTGGAATAAGGGTGGTTGTATAGACTGGTATAAGGGTGGTTGTATAGACTGGTATAAGATTAGTTGTGTAGACTGGAATAAGGGTGGTTGTATAGACTGGTATAAGATTAGTTGTGTAGACTGGAATAAGGGTGGTTGTGTAGACTGGAATAAGGGTGGTTGTATAGACTGGTATAAGATTAGTTGTGTAGACTGGAATAAGGGTGGTTGTGTAGACTGGAATAAGGGTGGTTGTGATCACAGTTTAGACCCGTCTGGTTCTCTGGTCTTTACTCAGCACGCTATCGAGGACAGTGTAACACGCTGTAAAGGACTGCACTGTGCCGTTATGTTCATTTGAGGTGCTCAGCTCTTTCTGGAACTGCTTTAACATGACACGCCCACAGACTCAGTCACAGCTCGTACTGAAAAACCTGCTCTTCTTTGGTTCCAGCTGCGAACAAACCATTGTGGTTTATGAACCTATTTATGTCTGAGGAAAAGCGCTATCTTGGGTTTGGATCAAATCCCCTCCTATCGGCTTCGACCTACCTTTCCCCTTTAGATACGAAACACAGACCAGTACACAGCACTCTCCCAAACTCAAAGTACATTCTTTAGTGCGTAATATTATTTTATTTGAAAACAGGACCTAAAATGAAAATCTCCTTTTTCACTGCATGTTCACATTAAAATGTGAATCTGGAGCCCACCAACCCTCACACTGTGAAACAAGACCCCCCAGCCTCTTTTTCTGTGCGCTGCCTGAGTCAGAAACACAGGGTAAAACGAGCCGCTCTGATCCTACTCCGCTTCTGACACCAAGTGCAGAGACTTTAGAATGGCCCCGCCCCCTCGTCTGAGTCTGTCCAATCACAGCGCTGGACCCGTGTTTATGTGAGAGCACAGAGACGAGGTTAAACTCAGCAAAACAGACACAATGAGCGCGGAGAAATAAGAGCACTGAGTAAAAACGGAGAAGAAAGAGAACAGAGTGAAAACGGCTAAAAACCAGAGCTTCTGCTCCTCGCTCCTCACTGCTGTGCGCTCGGGGTCGGGGTGAACAGCGAGCGGCTCATTATCATTTAAAGGAACAGGTGCTGAAAGCGGGCGTTCTGAACAGGGGCTGTTTACACAGGGGGAGAACACTGCTGTGGGGCTCGTGGGGTTTGGACCAAAGCGGGTCACAGACGTTTCATTAAGAAACAGAACTGTGTTCCACTGTGGAGACGAGGGGGCTGTGCCAACTTTAAAGCTAAAGCGTTATGGTTATGATGATTTAAAATCAGGTCTGTCCAAGAAATGTGGGGCATTGTCCAGGTTTTTGTACCACAGCAGGACCCCAGGGAGCCAGGGAGGTGGTGTGTGTGCTCCACAAAGCAGGGTTCATCAGTTTAAGCCCAAAGATGAGGAGTGTGAAACAGGAATGTGTCTAAACTCCTTGGGCTTCAGTTTTGTGGCTAACTCACAGCCTACACCCCAGACTGGTCCTGGGACGGCTCGAGGAGAAGGGGTTCGGACTTGTTTCTCTTCTGTAAAGTTTAATCGCGATCGTCGTGCGGGGGGTGGAGGGGGTGGGGGTCCCACCCAGCGCGCGGACCACGGGACCTGAGCCCTGTCTGTGATTGGCTGCGCGGAGGGGGCGGCGAGGCTTTGACGTAAAGCAGCTTCGAAGTATATAAACACGGATACACAGCAGGGCTTCAGGAGTGTGTGAGAGCGAACTGGAGAGGAGTGTGTGTTAATGAGGAGTGAGTGAGCTAGGAGTGAGTGTGTGTGTGTGTGTGTGTGTGAGACAGACACCTGCTGCACCGGACAGAGAGAGAGAGACAGTCATTAAAAACACAGGATTAGTTCTGCTCTTGGTTCTGGACCTGTTCTGGACTGGACCTCTCTACAGCCCTCGGTTCGGACTAGAGTGGAGATTCCCCCTAAAAGCGGTGTTCGTCCCCGTCCTGCTCGAGCCTCTCCCCCATGTGTGACCCGTACAGCGCGGATTCGCAGTGCGTCTCTCCGCCATGCGCCATGAGCTGGGCGCTGGAGCCCGCTAACTTCTACGACAACAAGCTGAGCCTGAAGGCGGCGCACCTGGACGAGGGCGAAGCGGAGGCGCAGGTGGAGGGCGGCGGCGGAGGCGCAGGTGGAGGAGGAGGAGGTGTGCTGGAGCTGAGCAACGCGCCCGCTATCTACGACGACGAGAGCGCCATAGACTTCAGCGTCTACATCGACTCCGTCTCCTCGGCGCCGAGCTTCGAACTGTGCCACGACGAGCTGTTCGCGGACCTCTTCAACAGCGCCGTGAAGCACGAGAGGGCGGCCGACTACTTCCAGCTGCACGCCGCCCCCGCCGCCTTTTCCACGCCGGTGAAGCAGGAGACGGAGTGGAGCGACGGAGACGCGGAGGGAACCGAAGGATCCGCGTCCTTGCCATCGCAGATCGAGACGTGCGCGCAGACGGCGGTGAGCCTGCTTCACACCAGCCCGCCCCCCGCGCCCCCCACGCCGCCTGCCACCCCGGAGCCCCCGCCGCGCAGAGGCACTCGAGACAGAACCAAGAAGTCCGTGGACCGGCTGAGCCCGGAGTACCGGCAGCGGCGGGAGCGCAACAACATCGCCGTGCGCAAGAGCCGCGACAAGGCCAAGCGGCGCAACATGGAGATGCAGCATAGACTCTTGGAGCTGAGCGCGGACAACGAGCGCCTGCGCAAAAGCGTGGAGCAGCTCACGCGCGAGCTCGCAAGCCTGAGGAGCTTCTTCAAGCAGTTGCCCGAGGGGGGCGAACGGTGACAGCAGTCAAAGTGCCCCCCAAACCCCGCCCCCCTGCGCCTCCTGTAAGGACCCGCCGGGACACCGTACCTCAGAGACTCGAATGGACTTTAAACCTCCACAGTTTCACCCCTTCCCCAGTCCCCTGATCTTCTGCCCCCCGTCTGCAGCCTCTACCCCAGTCCCCTGCCCCCTGATCTGTTGCTCCTGCCCTTGCCTCTGCCCCAGCCCCGCCCCCCCCCCTCCCCCCGTGTCTGTGAATATTTATTCTTGTGCCTTGGTACTTCTCTTTATTTTTGTAAACTCCTGAACCGTGTATCGACGCAGAGCATGTTGGACATTTTATATAAATATTTGTACAGAAAAGTGGGAATATTGTAAAAAGTTTTAATAAAATCCCAAACTGAACCAGTGCCTCCGTGCGGTGTGCGTGCGCCTGCGTCTGCGTCTGCGCAGACAGCCCAGAAACAGCTGGAAAAGAGTGGTGTTGGCTTGGATTAAAAAGGCGACTGCAGCGAGAGTACGCTCTTAAAAACAGGGTTCTCCTTCTGTTTAGAACCGGCCCCAGGCTCCGACGGAGAATGAGTTACAACAGAAAAGCTCTTTACTGCACATTGTCCATCGGTCTGTAGGAGAGAACCTGCAGGTGGTTCTAGACATTAATTTGTGGTTCTTAACAGAACCACTGGCATAGCAATGAGCACTGGAACCTTTTTCTTAAAGAACGATAGTTTCTCCAAGGGTTCTTTAGTAAAGATGATGCATTTATGTAGAACCCTGAATTCTTGGCATGATTAAAGGGTTCTTTACACAGTGAAAGGGTTCTTTAGACTGATAGAGAATGTGCTACAGATGGTTCTATTTGGCACCTTTTAGAAAAGGGTTCTGTACGGCTCCAGAAGCAGTTCTTCTGTTGACATTGTAACTGTAGAAGAGCTTTTCATGAACCTTCCACGAATGTGACAATGGCTTTCACAAGGCACAGAACCCTCTAATCATGCAGTGACCTTTACGTGTTCATGGTTCTATATAGAACCATTTTCATTTGTAAAGAACCCTTAAAGAACCATGATTTTTAACAGTGTAGTTGAGCAAAACTTGAGGTACTGTACTGAGCGACATAAAAAGGGTTCTATATTGTTCCAAACAGGTTCTGTGTAGACGAGGCTCTTCAGACCGATGGAGAACCTGCTGTGGTTCTTTACACAGCAATATGTTACGTGTCCTTTTTGGTGCTAGATACAAACATAAAATCACATCCTCCATCCAACTGAAGAACCAATTCACCAAGCTAAGGGTTCTCTATAAAGAACAAGCAGTTCCAAACGGAACCATTGCCTTTAACGAGGAACCCTTGAAGAAACTTGTAGAAGTGTGAGGTCGAGAGAAAGAGGCTTTTAGTGCAGAACTTTACAAAAGACTTCTTCAAGGGTTCTGATAAAAAGGCAGTGGTTCCCTTTAGAACCTACAGTTCTATACTCTTCTACTTACTTTTTAGCACCGTCTGAAACAAGCGATAACACTCAGAACAACACACACACACACACACACCACCATCCAGGAGATCAAACACAGGACGCAGGGACTAGGATTTAAGACATAAACCTTAAATAAGGTTCTCCAAGGGTTCTTGATAGAAAGGCAATGGTCGTGTTTAGAACCATGATTCTGTGTGTGGTGATGAAATGATGGAGAAGGGGTTACACACACACACACACACACACACACACACAGATACAGGGTTTTAATTGGACTGCACATTTTCGAATATGGTCTAGAACTAAACGCTCTTAAAAAAACATTTCCTTTAATAAAGAACCCTGGCGGAACCTATTTAAAAGTGAAGTCAAAAGCCACAGGACAGACGTTCTCCCACAGACACGCTTTCAGAGTAAAATGTACCTGAAAATACTAAAAAAACGGATCTAAAAATCATTCATTCCTTTAAAGTTTAATCTGAAGACGCTGAAAACACAGTGGCTCACTTAGAACTTACTTTATATAAATTATAAATAGAATAAACGGCTGTAATTATACGTCTCTAATTCTGTCACACAGTAAACACCTGGCCGTAAACAACCAGGTGGTCAGTCTGGGTGGGACTGCACTATTTTTATTTCAGGTGCAGTGTGCCAAAACAAACACACACACACACACTTCACAAGCATCGGCACAGATGATACACCACAGACTCAGCCGTGAGGTCCTGAGCTGGTGTCTCTGCAGGTAACAGGTACAACACACAGCATCTCTTTCTTCCAGTGGCTGATTTGAGAGTAGTGTTTGGAGTGGGATGGTGCTCATCTGTGGGCAGCTGTATCCTCTTTTAGCTCCGCCCTCATCACCACAGACACCTCGGCTTCTCTAGACGATGGCACACAAACACGAGTCTAAAATGTTTCCGAAGATGTTCCTGTGAAGAGTTTTAAAGAAGGATCTCCTCCAGACTCATCCAAAGGCTGGAGGTCCTGCTGACGACATGGATGAATGCACTGAGGGGGCCGAGCTTCTTCCTGAGTACGGTCTCCACCTCGTAGCCCTGTCAGACACAGAGAATACACACACAAGCTGCTGAACATGAGCTATCAAACACAGTTAGGATCAGCGTGTCCTCTGAGGAACATGAGCTTTATGTGTATCTCAAGACCTTGATCACAGATGAGGATGAAGCCGAATCCTACGTTACTATGTGTTTTTTCGTGTGACGTAATTGTAATTCAAAATGCAAACATCCCCCCACTCATTTTATTATAACTCATGTGTATAACTCATGTGTAATCATTCATTCATTGTCTGTAGCCCTTATCCAGTTCAGGACGGGGGTGGATCCGCAGAACCCACTCAGACACAGAGAGAACACACCACACTCCTCACAAACAGTCACCAGGAGGTAACCCACACAGACACAGAGAACACACCACACTCCTCACAGACAGTCACCCAGAGGAAACCCACGCAGACACAGAGAGAACACACCACACTCCTCACAGACAGTCACCCAGAGGAAACCCACGCAGACACAGAGAGAACACACCACACTCCTCACAGACAGTCACCCAGAGGAAACCCACGCAGACACAGAGAGAACACACCACACTCCTCACAGACAGTCACCCAGAGGAAACCCACACAGACACAGAGAACACACACCACATTCCTCACAGACAGTCACCCGGAGGAAACCCACACAGACACAGGGAGAACACACCACACTCCTCACAGACAGTCACCCGGAGGAAACCCACACAGACACAGGGAGAACACACCACACTCCTCACAGACAGTCACCCGGAGGAAACCCACGCAGACACAGGTAGAACACACCACACTCCTCACAGACAGTCACCCGGAGGAAACCCACACAGACACAGAGAACACACACCACACTCCTCACAGACAGTCACCCGGAGGAAACCCACACAGACACAGGGAGAACACACCACACTCCTCACAGACAGTCACCCGGAGGAAACCCACACAGACACAGGGAGAACACACCACACTCCTCACAGACAGTCACCCGGAGGAAACCCACTCAGACACAGAGAGAACACACCACACTCCTCACAAACAGTCACCCGGAGGAAACCCACACAGACACAGAGAACACACCACATTCCTCACAGACAGTCACCCAGAGGAAACCCACTCAGACACAGAGAGAACACACCACACTCCTCACAAACAGTCACCCGGAGGAAACCCACACAGACACAGGGAGAACACACCACACTCCTCACAGACAGTCACCCAGAGGAAACCCACGCAGACACAGAGAGAACACACCACACTCCTCACAGACAGTCACCCAGAGGAAACCCACACAGACACAGAGAACACACACCACACTCCTCACAGACAGTCACCCGGAGGAAACCCACACAGACACAGGTAGAACACACCACACTCCTCACAGACAGTCACCCGGAGGAAACCCACACAGACACAGGGAGAACACACCACACTCCTCACAGACAGTCACCCGGAGGAAACTCACGCAGACACAGGGAGAACACACCACACTCCTCACAGACAGTCACCCGGAGGAAACCCACGCAGACACAGAGAGAACACACCACACTCCTCACAGACAGTCACCCAGAGGAAACCCACGCAGACACAGAGAGAACACACCACACTCCTCACAGACAGTCACCCAGAGGAAACCCACACAGACACAGAGAACACACACCACACTCCTCACAGACAGTCACCCGGAGGAAACCCACACAGACACAGGTAGAACACACCACACTCCTCACAGACAGTCACCCGGAGGAAACCCACACAGACACAGGGAGAACACACCACACTCCTCACAGACAGTCACCCGGAGGAAACTCACGCAGACACAGGGAGAACACACCACACTCCTCACAGACAGTCACCCGGAGGAAACCCACGCAGACACAGAGAGAACACACCACACTCCTCACAGACAGTCACCCGGAGGAAACCCACGCAGACACAGAGAGAACACACCACACTCCTCACAGACAGTCACCCGGAGGAAACCCACGCAGACACAGGGAGAACACACCACACTCCTCACAGACAGTCACCTGGAGGAAACCCACGCAGACACAGAGAGAACAGACCACACTCCTCACAGACAGTCACCCGGAGGAAACCCACGTGGAGTATTTGAGTCTGAAATTACAATTATACCTTACACTATTTAAAATGCATTTTTACACAGAATGTCTAATGAAGACTCATCACTGACTTTACATATTAGTCCAAGGCTAGAATTAATCCCTAAATCCTTGACTCCAGTTAACGAAAGAGAAAGTGTCAAGGGGCACCAGCAGATCACAAAGACAAGGATCCACAGCTGAGAAGAAGAAGAAGAAGAAGAAGAAGAAGAAGAAGAAGAGACTCAGAAGGTGATAAGGTTCTCACCTCAGCAAGTTCCGTTGAGTTCAAGAGGCGCAGGATGGACATCTGCTGTAGCTGATAAAAACAGAACACGCTTGCTTACAAATCAACATCACGGCTTCACATTAAACTCCAGCAGCACTGCTGTGTCTGATCCACTCTACACCAGCACAACACACACTAACACACCACCACCACGTCAGTGTCACTGCAGCGCTGAGAATGATCCACCACCACATCACACCTGCTCTGTGGGGGTCCTGAGCGCTGGAGAACAGAGGGGGAAGAGGGATAATAAAGTATGCAGAGCTACAGATGAACTACAGAGTGAGCGGAGTGGACAATGAGTGCAGATACAAGGTGGTAGATTTAATGCCACGGCTGACTGATGTGTATTCTCCATGTCTTGGTTTAGAGCAGTGCTTCTGAACTGATTTGAGACTGTGGGTCCCCAGGTGAGACCAGGTGAGGCCCACTGCTCGGGAGGATTAGCCACTGTGTAAATCTCAGACGACATGAGGGCAGTGATGTGATTTACAGAACAACACCAAAGACCAGGACCTTGTTGGAGCACGTTTGAGTAATGAACCATGCTTCTACAAACACATAGGTTTCTGTGCATCCCACAGTTTTTGTAATGCATCGCTGCCATGAAAACAAGTGCTGTACTGTGACTCAGTATAGAACACAGTTCTGACACTCTTCTAATCCAAATGATCTACTGTCAATCTCACTTTCATAAGAGACACGCACCGGTGCTATCTCAGACTTCTAGGAAATAAAGTGGGAGGATAGTAATCAACCCCTCGAAAAAGCTCTTACACCCGGCGAACAACATCTGATTATTTCTCATCTTCCTTTTTCTTCTGAAACAGGTTGTTAGTGTCTAATACGAACATAATATTTACACAGACGCACGAACACACACAAATACGCCTTGATACAAACGCACCTTAACTTTAACAGTGCAGTGACTCATCGAGGGGCAACTAACAAACACTTCCAGCTGCATCTTCGTGGTGGGTTTGTCCACTGCTCCACAGCTGACACACAGCAGTGCATCCCTGAAAACACACAACACACACAGAGCGAAGGTGGGACAGAAGACTGGACTTTGTATTTGTTCAGACTCCTACAGAGGACTGAAATATTCATAATTTAATGCTTAAAAACATACGCACAGCACCAGTCAAAAGTTTGGACACCCACTCAGGGAGGGTCTCCTTTGTTTTTGGGCCGTTTTCCACATGTTGTGAATGTACAGCACCGGTCAAAAGTGTGGACACCTTCTCATTCAGTGGTTTTTCTTTGTTTTTTATTATTTTCTTCATTGTAAATGAATGTGGAAGACATTAAAACTATGAAGGAACACATATGGAGTGATGTAGTAAACAGAGAAGTGTTAAAGAAAGCAGAATGTGTTTTATACTTTAGACTCTTCACAGTAGCCCCCTGTTGCTTTGACGACAGCTTCACACACTCTCTCCGTTCTCTCAGTCGGCTTCATGAGGTCGTCACCGGGAACGGTTTTCAGTGAACAGCTGTGGCCTCGTCGAGAGTTAATCTGTAGAACCGCTCCCTTCTGAATGTGTCTGAGACTGTAACTGGGGCTGTGCAGAGGTAGGGGCTGGTACACAGCTCTATACAGTGACTAGCTCTACTCCACCAATCACTGATGAGGAGGTGTGTCCAAACTTTTGACTGGTGCTGTGTTTAAATTTTAAAAACTGGGAAAAAGAAAGGTGGATTTACTGAGTTGACCCTAAACTCGTGGTTGTTCTCGTGGTGTTAGTTAGTGTGGGCATCTGTGGGCTGGTGCTACAGATCTGGGCAGTGTGTGTTCTCCTCTGGTGTGTTGAGCTGCTCTGTGTTGTGTTTTAGCTCCATCTCACGTGTTTCAGAGGAAGCAAGTGTCCCCCAACTCCCGATTGGGATTGAGGGGACACTTTTTTGAGGGGACACTTTTTTGAGGGTGGGTTGAGGGGGAGGGCAAACTTGTTAAAAACCTGGAGCAAACCAAATATTTGTAAAAAGTGGGTTTAGCTAATAATTCAACCAGTGGCGATTGCTCTAAGACTGCAAGTGAAGCTCAGCTTCCCCTAAAATGTCAAAAAATAAGTGATTAAATATATACTGTTGTGTACATGTCATTGAATAAATATGCACTACAACGCGCTCAACTTTTGTTCAGAATCAGCTTCTTATCACTGGTAAAGACGCGGCTTTCCTCTCAATCATTCCCGCAGCTTCACAGTGCTTTAAATAGAGAGGACGCTGAGCATCCACAGAGTTCAATAGTGAAGCAGCGAAGTGCAGCGAAACGAGACGAGTCATTGGATAAATGCTGGGCTTTGTCCCGCCCATCGGACGCTCAGCGTCTCTGGGGGTCTATGGGGCAGTGGGCTGGCCTCGGCTGGCCCGGACGCTCAGCTTCTGCATGATGATTGGATGATCTGTCTGAGGCTGAATCCCTTTTTGATTGACAGTGAAATGAGCGAATCAGCGATCCTTTGGTGTAAAGATCCGTGGGAGCATTACATTTTCATTCTGTTCTGAGTTGAACCAGAGATGTTCTCTTAGCAGCATTTTCTTTGTTAAAAACGACTAGCGACAAATCGAGCTTCTGTTTCTGGTGTTTTTTTTGTAGCTGCTTGTGTTTGGAGACTGACTTCTATCACTCTTTCTGACTTCTATCACAGTTTCTGTCCAGCGGGTGCTGCTGAGCCCCTCCACCGTCACAAAGCACTCACAGGCGGACACACTTCACATGGGCCAAGGCCGTTTAAGCCTAGCTCTGCTGGCCATTGAGAGGACACTAGTCAAGTCCCTGGAAAAGAAAAGGAACGGAGGGTAGAATTTACGTACAAATAAACCAACACATTTTATGATGTAGGCCGAAATTGAGCTTCCCCTCCTTGAAAGACCAGCATCCGCCACTGAACTCAACTTATAGAAAAAGGAACTTTACGTTTGTTAAGCTTGGTTTATACTTTCATCTGAACAAGAGCAAACACTAAAAGAAAATACGGAAACCTATAACCTTCTTTAAACCAGAAAAACAAAGGAGACAAACCTTACGTTCTGTCCTCAGTGATCAGAGTTTGCTACCGTTACTGGATCCTTAAAGCCACAGTGAATACTGAACGTTTTGACAGCATCTACAGCTTAGAGCACTTACAGCTGTTTGGACACACCCCTAAACACCGTTACTGACTTATTACTGAAACACTGTACACACATCATCACCTGCAAACAGCATATACTCAGATAAACATTTATATCCTTTGGCCAATTAATGATAAAAGACTCATTAATACTTTAGATTTAAAATACGATTTATGTTTAATTATCAATCACTGATTTCGTAAATAAACGACTCACTGCTCATTCTGCACCTCCTCTAAGCAGTCGCTCCCACACTGACTGCAGGTCGGCCACGAGAACGCAGACGCTTCATCCACGTCCACCACCACCCCTGCAGAGCAGACATCACACACTGGGAGTAAGGATTAGGAGCAATATGTCACACACACACCACAGATGATGTGCACAAGGCTGCTGAACAAACCCGCTAATTACTTCATCTCTTTTAAACCCGCTGACAAAACACCAAGGCTGCTCTCCAAACACTAAGATTTCAGTTCTGGATTCGTTCCATTGTGGGTCCACATGGCTACAACCTGTCTAATAATAACCGTCTCAACGTAAGCTGAAACAGAGCTGCAGGATTAACCACACTACCATAAACCAATCAAACTTAACAAAATAGCTGTGAGGAGTGTGGTGTGTTCTCTCTGTGTCTGCGTGGGTTTCCTCCGGGTGACTGTCTGTGAGGAGTGTGGTGTGTTCTCCCTGTGTCTGCGTGGGTTTCCTCCGGGTGACTGTCTGTGAGGAGTGTGGTGTGTTCTCCCTGTGTCTGCGTGGGTTTCCTCCGGGTGACTGTCTGTGAGGAGTGTGGTGTGTTCTCCCTGTGTCTGTGTGGGTTTACTCCGGGTGACTGTCTGTGAGGAGTGTGGTGTGTTCTCCCTGTGTCTGTGTGGGTTTACTCCGGGTGACTATCTGTGAGGAGTGTGGTGTGTTCTCCCTGTGTCTGTGTGGGTTTACTCCGGGTGACTATCTGTGAGGAGTGTGGTGTGTTCTCTCTGTGTCTGCGTGGGTTACCTCCGGGTGACTGTCTGTGAGGAGTGTGGTGTGTTCTCTCTGTGTCTGCATGGGTTTCCTCCGAGTGACTGTCTGTAAGGAGTGTGGTGTGTTCTCCCTGTGTCTGTGTGGGTTTCCTCTGGGTGACTGTCTGTGAGGAGTGTGGTGTGTTCTCTCTGTGTCTGCTTGGGTTTCCTCCGGGTGACTGTCTGTGAGGAGTGTGGTGTGTTCTCTCTGTGTCTGTGTGGGTTTCCTCCGGGTGACTGTCTGTGAGGAGTGTGGTGTGTTCTCCCTGTGTCTGTGTGGGTTTCCTCTGGGTGACTGTCTGTAAGGAGTGTGGTGTGTTCTCCTGTGTCTGTGTGGGTTTCCTCCAGGTGTTCTGGTTTCCTCCCACACTCCAAAAACACACGTTAGTAGGTGGATTGGTGACTCAAAAGTGTCCGTAGGTGTGAGTGTGTGAGTGAATGTGTGAGTGTGTGTCGCTCTTTGAAGGACTGGCGCCCCCTCGAGGGTGTGTTCCCGCCTTGTGCCCAGTGATTCCGGGTAGGCTCCGGACCCACCACCGCCCTGAACTGGATAAGGGTTACAGACAATGAATGAATCCACACACTAAAACCACAGACAGTTGAAGTGACTGACACTGATGATCTGGTTACAGAGCGCCCTGTTGAGGGGGGCAGCGAGGGGGTATATCAATAGTGTAATATCTCCAATCCCAACAGGGCTTTATAAACAAGTACATCCAAGTGCACGGAGGCCCTTTATGTAACAGGGTAGTTATGACTGATAAGATAAACTGAAGGTGTAAGACTTTTCTGACAGATGTTCTGCCTTATCTCTTTAAACACACACCTACCCAAAGTCCAACTCTTCACACACCAGCAAAGAAAGCTGTGATTCACATGTTAGAAGAACAGAAATTTGTACGATCTAATACACGTTTCTCAAAGTGTGGGGCACGTAGTTACTGCAGGTGGGGCACAAGGAATCTGAAGAAATGTGTCTGTCTTTATTAATGCCTTTCTGTTTTGCCTATAAAGCTTACTCAGTAAAAAGCACTCACTCACAATGGATAGGCCTTTAATGTACTAAGATTAGATAGAGACCAGAAAAACATGCACACACACACACATACACACACGCACATACACACACGCACATACACACACGCACATACACACACGCACATACACACACACACATACACACACACACACACACACACACACACACACAGACGCACATACCCACACACACATACCCACACACACACACACTCATATACACACACACACACACACACACAGACACAGTTTCTGCAGTGACACTGACGTGGTGGTGGTGTGTTAGTGTGTGTTGTGCTGGTGTAGAGTGGATCAGACACAGCAGTGCTGCTGGAGTTTTTAAACCCTGTGTCCACTCTCTGTCCACTCTGTGAGACACTCCTCCCTCGTTGGTCCACCTTGTAGATGTAGAGTCAGAGACAGTAGCTCATCTGTCGCTGCACAGTGTGTGTCGCTCGTCCTCTAGTCCTTCATCAGTGACACAGGACGCTGTCGGCTGGATGTTTTTGGTCGGCGGACTGTTCTCAGTCCAGACACTGAGGGGTTTAAAAACTCCAGGAGCACCACTTGATCTGCACCAATGTATGAGCTTCAGGGGTTATGTAGGGAATGTACAGACCTTCAACACTGCAGAGAGTACAGGGTGCGCTCTCCAGACTCAGCTGGTCCAGCAGAACGGGCTTCGGGTTTAGAACCTGCTCAGAGTCCAGCTGGATCACAGTCTGCCCCCAGCAAAATATCTGACCTGCAGTACAAGATAACGTAGAGGAAAATACCTTTCATGATCAAAAGATTTGAAAATCAGGAATCTCACACCAGCCCGTCCTGGTCAGAGCTGTGTAAGATCGGACCTCACTGAACAACACACAAACTCTTTATCTTTTGACTCATAAACCTTTTCAGTAACAATGCAACAGGTGGAGATCTGAGCGCAGTTGATGAATCAGCTTCAGCGTCGAACATCAAGACCCGCCCACCAATTCTTCATTTACAAATAATTTATATGAAGAATGCCATAATCCATACAGATGTTTCAGTAGTGAGCTTTTGAAAAGATGTAGTTCAGAGGCTCATGAAACAACGGCTCCACTCATTGGTGGTGTGGGAGTGCACTGCGCCCCCTACTGTCCAAACTGTATAGAGTTAAACTGAGGGCGTTTTGAGGAAATAAACAGTGGAGTAAACGGAGCGTGCTGATTGGTCGGAGACAGTAGAATGGTGTGATGGAGGTGTGTGACGGTGTAAACAGTGTGTTACTGCAGTGGATTAGAGGCTGTGGCTCCACCCACTGTGGTGGAGTTTGTGGGCGGAGTCAGTCGTATGAAATAAAAGCAGTGTAACACGTCTTTAAACGGAACGTGGAGGAAGAGCAGCGTGTGTTTATATCAGTGCACGTGGAAACATAACTCCACCCACTTTTGGACTGGAGCATTGTGTGCTTCTGTTCTTATTGTTTTGGCTTTTTCTATTGATAACGATGTTAAACGTTTGTGCTCAGATTTACGTGCTCTCCATCAGATGGGGGTTTGATCAGAGAAACTCAGCAGAGATGGAGCTGCTTTGACATTACTTCATTTTCAGAATTGAGATGAGGTTCAACTGAAAGTATCTTTAACAGCATTAATTCGTCGTGTCTCAAATGTAAAGCACCCTTTAAAGGCAGCTTACCATTCTCTGTGGTTACGTCTTTAAATACCAGTGTGGGTCTGAGATGGAGGGATGTAAGAGCCTGTCTGACAGAGGCCTGGAGCAGGCACGAGGACCTCACAAACACAGGCAGAGTTCTGCTATCGCTCCCTGTTCTCTGCAGGCTGCGGTCCGTCACAAACAGCAAGAGGTCCTCTCCCTCACTCTGTACACAATCAATCAACCGTTATCTTCACTCAGAACAACACCGAGGATGACCCTCATTTACAAGTTAATCAGATTAAAGTGAACAGAACTTCATCAATACATTTATAAGATAAATTAAGCAAAGTAAAGAATTAAGAGAACAATAAAGAATAAATGTTTCATCATAAAAGGACAAGTAGGAAAATTAAACTGAAAACAGTTACGTTACAGAACTATAACAAAATTAAATCATTGGGGAGAGAAAAATAAAAATACAACTAATAACTTGATAAAAACTTTAACTAGAAAAGAAAGAAGAGAAGGTTAAAATCTGCTAAACTCTGTCACTGACTGTCTGAGGGTAGCTGTGTCTGAGGTTAGCTGTGTCTGAGGTTAGCTGTGTCTGAGGGCAGCTGTGTCTGAGGGCAGCTGTGTCTGAGGGCAGCTGTGTCTGAGGGCAGCTGTGTCTGAGGGCAGCTGTGTCTGAGGCTAGCTGAGTCTGAGGGCAGCTGTGTCTGAGGGCAGCTGTGTCTGAGGGCAGCTGTGTCTGAGGGCAGCTGTGTCTGAGGGCAGCTGTGTCTGAGGCTAGCTGAGTCTGAGGGCAGCTGTGTCTGAGGGCAGCTGTGTCTGAGGGCAGCTGTGTCTGAGGGCAGCTGTGTCTGAGGGCAGCTGAGTCTGAGAGCAGCTGTGTCTGAGAGCAGCTGTGTCTGAGGGCAGCTGTGTCTGAGGGCAGCCGTGTCTGAAGGTAGCTGTGTCTGAAGGCAGCTGTGTCTGAGGTTAGCTGTGTCTGACGGCAGACGTGTCTGAGGCCAGCTGTGTCTGAGGCCAGCTGTGTCTGAGAGCAGCTGTGTCTGAGGCTAGCTGTGTCTGAGGGCAGCTGTGTCTGAGGTTAGCTGTGTCTGACGGCAGCCGTGTCTGAGGGCAGCCGTGTCTGAGGGCAGCCGTGTCTGAGGGCAGCTGTGTCTGAAGGTAGCCGTGTCTGAGGGCAGTTGTGTCTGAGGGTAGCTGTGTCTGAGGGCAGCTGTGTCTGAGGTTAGCTGTGTCTGACGGCAGCCGTGTCTGAGGGCAGCTGTGTCTGAAGGTAGCCGTGTCTGAGGGCAGTTGTGTCTGAGGGTAGCTGTGTCTGAGGGCAGCTGTGTCTGAGGGCAGCTATACACCGAGGGACACAGAGGTTTAAAGAATCAAGTAAATTCCAGCTTGCTGCCATCCACACACACAGTAAATAAGTCCAAATCTACACGACTTACACCGAGTAAAGATACATTACAGATGCACAAGAACAGTAGCATAAACCCCTACAAGTAAAGATTTACCTCTTCTCTCTTATACACCACAGCAGCCTTGAAACTGTACTGGCTTCCAGTCGACTCCATCTTAAAGAGAGAAACACGACAAAAACCACAGCCTCCGTTCACACCACCTCCAAACGAGCTAAAGACAACAGCTCCAGAAGAACAATCAAAGAACGTGAGTGTGCTTGTGCGCGTCTGTCACCTGTAGGACCTCCTGGAGCGTGAGAAGGACTGCTGGCCGGTACAGAGGAGACACATCTTGAGGTTGAACACAACCCTGAGGTCCAGACAGCCTATAACAGAAGCTGGGGGATGGAACGGGGTTCTACAAGAAACATCAGCATAATTAGTCTTGTTCAAATTGGTTTATCAACTGCATTCACAACTTATTCCACACTCCGTTACTCGTCTGTCATCAGGAGGGCCACAGGACACGAGTTACACCAGGCAGAAGGTTGCTGACCCTCTACAGTGAAGGGCAGTGTGTGCAAAAAAAAAACAACTTTGTGCTATTAAAAAATATTAGCGCAAAATTAAGAACTGGGAGAAAAAAATCAATCAAATTTTGTTCCTGACCAAAGAAGATGGTTAAAAGTTTAGAGGCGCTTCAAATGAAGAAGACCACTTTAACGTTCACTCATTCATTCATTCATTGTCTGTGACCCTTATCCAGTTCAGGGCGGTGGTGGGTCCAGAGTCTACCCGGAATCACTGGGAGCAAGGCAGGAACACACCCTGGAGGGGGCACCAATCCCTCACAGGCACAGTCGACTCAGCATTAGTGCTCGGAGAATAAAAAACTGAGATTTAAAAGCAACTCTAGGTGATTTTCCACTGAGCTGTAATGAAATAGAGCCTCTCTCATTTCTATTCCAGGTTAAGCACCGCAGAACATGCTCTATGTATCTTCTGGACGAGGATGGGAAACACCTTCTCTCTCTTTCCCCTCCCCCCTGATTTCAGAACAGTGCTGTAAAAGTGAACTACGCTCTGTAAAAGCAGGGGGAGCCCAGGAGTAAAATACCAAATCTTACGTAGTGTTGGTTTAAAACATTGTTTTGTCTGAGTACAGGGTCCAGGGAAGGTTTCTGCCCAAAAGACCTGCCTCTCAGTGAAGAGTTAAGAGCTTGTGGTGTGCACTCACAGGAAATGATGAAAAGTGATGCTGGGCAGCAGTGAGTTACTGGTCAGGAAACCTACGGATACCTACTGTCTGATGGCATGGCTGCTCTCCATCAACCCTCACAGGAACCAACGGAGGCCACAAGCTGTCAATCAGACTGAAAAGCTGAGCACATCTACAGAGAAAGAGGGAGAAAACAGGGTCACATGACGAATGGAAAGCTGACACTAGGGTTTAATTACAGTGAGCAGGAATTTTACCCTTAAAGGGAACATCTATGGTTTTTGGGAAACAGTTCTAAGCTCTGTGTCTTTTAAGGTGGAACGGTGTGTTTGAGGAGAATAACTCTTCTGTAAGTGTTTATTCACTGTTTGAATTCCCACAGAAACTCATGTGTAACTCGAGGTGTTTAGTTTGTAGCACTGTCGCTAACGCAGTTAGCCTTCTCCTGAGTTTGGAGACATTTCCACCTTAAGTGATCTGAAACAGTTAAAATAAGTCAGTGTGACCCCCCCATGGAGCAGGAATAGAGCAACATCCTCATCTCGGTTGGTGCTTTTCAGCGTTTGGAGTCTCTCCGTTGTCTAAAAACCTCCAGATGGCGTTTCTCTGCCGTGAGCAGAGAGAGAGAAAGCCTAGCACCGGATCCAGACACTTTGTTTTTTTTACCCATTTACAGACACCGGGGCTTCGTAAACACATTAGAGCGGTTTCCAGAGCACCACATGGAGAGGAGACACAGGGTTTTGTTGATTACAGTCGTGAACTTGTAAAATCCTCTTGACACTGAATGAAACG
Organism: Hoplias malabaricus; assembly: GCF_029633855.1. NCBI lineage: Eukaryota > Metazoa > Chordata > Actinopteri > Characiformes > Erythrinidae > Hoplias > Hoplias malabaricus. Next base: position 43,689,595 of record NC_089809.1, read on the forward strand.
TTTTCTATTGTCATTTTATAAAGTGTTAAATTCTTACACTCCTGAGTCTCCATCAAGTCAAAAAGATTACATCCAAGACCTCTGCCACTACAAGATATTAGGGGAAGAAACGTGACTGAGCATATATCTGTGCTTATGGCGGCATATTCATTAGAATAATCTGGAATGATCCTTGGGAAAAATCATCTGGCGATCAGTAAGACCTGCAAGCTGAGGCACGCTTCCTCTCATATACACACAGACACACGGAAAACACTTACACACACACAAACACACACACACACACACAGACTGGGCCAGAGATCTAGATTTAAAACGTAAGAAACACTTATATAAATAAGATATAAATCCTTTTTTCAGTTCATAAAATGAATACACTATTTTACTGTTAATAAGCTACTGCTGAAACATTTCTTTATTTTTACTACCTTTATTCTAACGTGACCAATCAGACGGCAGCTTGGCAGAAACATGCCTTTAACAGAAAGAAAAACGTCTACCACGCTAAGTGTCCTTAATCTTAGGTGCCACACAGGACCATGAACATGAGTTTCACAGCTTCAGAAAATCAGGAATTAGAGCCCAGACCCTGAGAGTGACGGGGCCTGAAAGCTGAGCTGAACCTATGGCTGGTTATTTCTTGCAGCTGGGGGTCCTGAGTGCCTCTGAGACTGCAGGCATCAGCGTGAGCTGGCACTGGAGCCAAATAGTGTACGTCTCTGTTCCAGCAAAGCAAGGACTCATTGTTCAGAACCAGTTCTACAGCCTCATAATCCAAGGCCGGCTCACACTCGACCCGCTCGACTGCTTCATCCAGTCCGACCAGACGTGGCTTTCAAGGGGCTGAGCTGCTGCACACAGGGACAGCTGGGGGTGGCTGGGATACGAAGGCTGTTAGGGATCACACAAAGTTTCTAACAACTTCAGCTCTGAATGGGAGTAAATGTAAATAATGTGTGATTCACTAGCATTTGGAATAAACCACAGCTGTTTTAACCTTGTTTGCAGAACACCCTGCCATTGTGTAAACTGCAGGAAAAACAGGCCTCAGTCCTCTGTTAATTCTCTTGAAATTTATTTAATGACAAAAGCACAAGGAAATGATTTCCAAAGTTTTTTCAGAACAACGTGACTCTATTTTGTAAATATACACACATTTATAAACTGCAGCTTGCAGCACGCTCCAAAAAAAGTGCTGTGCTGTGGTCAGTGGAGTCCCTGTTTTATCCATAGTGGTCCGGGGGAGAGGAACGGCTGAGCCACGTATGAGAGAACGTACCGCTGCTGTGGAGGTGTATCCTGGGATTTTAGAGAGACATACACTACTATGAAGGTGACGTCTTTTCCTGGGAGTCCATGGTTATTTCAGTACGTGCTACAACAGCGTGACAGCCCGAGGTCCAGATCTGTCTCCTGCGCCCGTCATGAACAGGAGACTCAGACGGCGATGACCACATACAGTTAAGCAGCTGAAGTCCTTTATCCAGTGAGAACAGCCAAAAACTCCACTCACAAAACTGCAGCGATTAGTCTCCTCAGTTCCCAAACGCTTAAACAGTGTCAGTAAAAGGTGATGGAGCTAAGTGCAAACTCGCCTCTCTCCTCACTATTTTTGGAGCATTTGGCAGGCATCAGATTCTAAACGTGTTTATATTTACAAAATCCAGAGCTGTTCAGAGACAAGATTGTAATATTTTCACTGCTTTTGTTGATAAATAAAGCTTAAAGAGTATCACCACAGCAGTTTACACAATGTTCAACGTTTCTGGGGGTATTAAAGAGGACTGCAGCTATACATCTCTCATCATATTAGGTATTTAGTCTCTGTATCTTGCCTTTGCAGACACAGGGGGGTATTTCAGTTCATAGTTACCGCTGCATGTAAGAGCTTCTTGCCAGAGTAACTGCAAACAACTTAGACAAGCAGCCTCTAAGAAGAGGAGACCTTGAGAGATATATCTAGAACACTAGACATGGTCATACATCTCACACTTTCGGAGTTCCTCTCATTCCACGCTGCCGACCCTTTAACAGCGCGGCTAATCTGAGCTGGAGACGTCGGAGACAGACAGTGAAAACTTGCTAGGGATCAACTTCTATGTCAACACCATCTGGAGTGGATGGCAACTCGGGGAGCCAGCTTTTCCACATCATTTCAAACTGAATGAGATTTTAGCTCAAACACAGTGGACTGTGAAGACTCTCTGAGACAAAGCCAGCGGAAAACTCTCTAATCTCAAATGAACACATACACTTTCTTGCAGCTTCTTGCAGCACAGTAGAGGAAGGTATTTATGGTCTGACGAGAGATGATGACCTGCTCAGTGTTTACGGAAGTCCAACACGGTGCACATCAAGTCAACATTCAATGTCTACTTTTAAATTTATAAAAACGTATGTTAACCTTTAAGATGAGCCAGTGTTAACCCCAATGTTATATTCAGTTTATATATATACACAGTAAAGCACTTCAATAAGGGAGTGACGGTGCTATAGAGAACGCTGGTGAACAACTAACTGAGGCCAAGGTCCTGTCCCATGATGCCTCTGCGCACCAAGCAAGGAACCCGTCAGCGGTGGGCAGCAGTGGAGGCTAATTCATGCTGCTTCTAGATCTGGGAATACCAGCGAAGGGTCCAGAAGGAAGGTCAGGAAGCTTTGGGATACTCGCTCATCCTGCAGTGATTTTTATGCCGATCAAATGGAGGAGGTCCATCGCTGAGGAGACGCTAACACCGCTCCATTCCAACCGTGCCCCTGAGACAGTGCACTCCCAGCAGAGCTTTAGGGGCTGACTGTGACGAAGGCAGTGTCTTAATTGAGGAGCTGGAGATATACTCTGGCCGACTGGAGGTAACATATAGTCGCTGTCAAATTAAAACGTGCATCTTTTAAAACAGTAACTTTACAGGAGGAGGAAAAAAGCTTCAATACTTTCAGTGGAAGTCAATGTAGAAGAGATTTAATTCAGGGTAATTTTGGAGAGTTTCTATTGGTCATTCGCCGTGAAATATTCACAGTGTGAAGGACAGCTGCTGTGTTTAAATGATGCATCTCTAGTCATTCTCTCTGCATCAATTCAAAGCATATTCACTACAGAACAGAGAGACAACGGTCAGAAGTAGCAAAGTATGAGGACAATGTCTTTAATTGGGGAATATTTATGCACATTTAGGAGGAACGTGCTGCCTTTTAGACAACGTCTTTTTCAGGGACATTGAGGCTTCTTTCATCATTCATTCATTCATTCATTCATTCATTCATTCATTCATTCATTATCTGTAACCCGTATCCAGTTCAGGGTCACGGTGGGGTCTGGAATCATTGGGCGCAAGGCAGGAATACACTCTGGAGGGGTAGCCAGTCCTTCACAGGGCAACACACACACTCACACCTACGGACACTTTTGAGTCGCCAATCCACCTACCAACCTGTGTTTTTGGACTGTGGGAAGAAACCGGAGCACCCGGAGGAAACCCATGCAGACACAGAGAGAACACACCACACTCCTCACCCGGAGGAAACCGGAGCACCCGGAAGAAACCCACGCAGACACAGGGAGAACACACCACACTCCTCACCCGGAGGAAACCGGAGCACCCGGAAGAAACCCACGCAGACACAGGGAGAACACACCACGCTCCTCACCCGGAGGAAACCGGAGCACCCGGAAGAAACCCACGCAGACACAGGGAGAACACACCACGCTCCTCACCCGGAGGAAACCGGAGCACCCGGAAGAAACCCACGCAGACACAGAGAGAACACACCACGCTCCTCACCCGGAGGAAACCGGAGCACCCGGAAGAAACCCACGCAGACACAGGGAGAACACACCACACTCCTCACAGACAGTCACCCGGAGGAAACCCACGCAGACACAGAGAGAACACACCACACTCCTCACAGACAGTCACCCGGAGGAAACCCACACAGACACAGGGAGAACACACCCACTCCTCACAGACAGTCACCCGGAGGAAACCCACACAGACACAGAGAGAACAAACCACACTCCTCACAGACAGTCACCCGGAGGAAACCCACACAGACACAGGGAGAACACACCAACTCCTCACAGACAGTCACCCGGAGGAAACCCACACAGACACAGAGAGAACAAACCACACTCCTCACAGACAGTCACCCGGAGGAAACCCACACAGACACAGAGAGAACACACCACACTCCTCACAGACAGTCACCCGGAGGAAACCCACGCAGACACAGAGAGAACACACCACACTCCTCACAGACAGTCACCCGGAGGAAACCCACACAGACACAGAAAGAACACACCACACTCCTCACAGACAGTCACCCAGAGGAAACCCACGCAGACACAGGGAGAACACACCACACTCCTCACAGACAGTCACCCGGAGGAAACCCACACAGACACAGAGAGAACACACCACACCCGGAGCGGAAATCGAACCCACAACCTCCGGGTCCCTGGAGCTGTGTGACTGCGACACCTACCTGCTGCACCACCGTGCCGCCCCTTCTTTCATCATAACAGGGAAAATCCTACTTCTACAGCCTGACTGCACAGACAGAGCAGGAGCTAGACTCGTCTGCCTGGAGTCCAGACTTCTCTCTCACTGAAGGTGACATAGGTTACCCAGCTGAAGACTTTACAAACACCTCTACATACAGCGGGGTCAGTTCACGTATGTAGTCCCCAGTTATAAAAGAGGTTAAAAGCTAACCCTAACACCATGGTGATTTGATATTCTGGGCCTGAGGCTTCTATTGAATCATAAGGCAGTTGTTATGGCTTATGCTCTTTTGTGTTAAAGACATTTTCTTGTATCCTTTCAAACATAAGTGAAATCTGAGGTCAGAACGTATGGATAAACAGTAGTCACCTCTCGCGAGTGAGGCGCTGGATCACTTTCAGGCCCTGCAGCACACACACTTTCCCCCCCAGCTGCTCTGTGCACTGTTGGAGCTCCTCTTCTGAAGATATATACTGCAACTCCACCTCGCCGAACATGCCATAAACATCCTGCATCAGCGCACACAACCTGCACAGAAAGACATTCACTGTAAAGATCAAGAGCATGGGTTTAACCGGGTGCCCAATCAATCCTGGTCTCGGAGATCTACCCCTCTAGAGGAGTTCAGATCCAGCACATCTGACTCTAATATTCAGATTCCTCTGAAAGCCTTCATGACTTAAGTAGAAGAGGTGGCACTTCTGCTGCATCTGCTATAAGCACTGAAACTGCTTCAGTAACCACTGGAACAGAAAAAGTGTGTTTTTAAACCCTGTGTCCACTCTCTGTCCACTCTGTGAGACACTCCTCCCTCGTTGGTCCACCTTGTAGATGTAGAGTCAGAGACAGTAGCTCATCTGTCGCTGCACAGTGTGTGTCGCTCGTCCTCTAGTCCTTCATCAGTGACACAGGACGCTGTCGGCTGGATGTTTTTGGTCGGTGGACTGTTCTCAGTCCAGACACTGAGGGGTTTAAAAACTCCAGCAGCACTGCTGTGTCTGATCCACTCTACACCAGCACAACACACACTAACACACCACCACCACGTCAGTGTCACTGCAGCGCTGAGAATGATCCACCACCACATCACACCTGCTCTGTGGGGGTCCTGAGCACTGAAGAACAGGGGGACAGGGGGGTAACAAAGTATGCAGAGCACCAGATGGACTACAGTCTGTGGTTGGAGGAGTACAGAGTGACCGGAGTGGATTTAAATCACGTTTAAAAACGTGATTAATATTTTTAGCTTCATGTTTAGCTAAAGTCAGAAGGAACTCAACACAGAAAGAAGCAGAATGATGACATGTAGTGACAAGACTGATCCAGACCTCACTCTACCCATTCTCCAACGAGTGGTAAAGCCGAAATAACCGGGGACCAGTGACCAGATAAAAGAAGGACCAGACATTAGACAGAATCGCGAGTGACAAGCCCCAGGTGAAGAGATGGACGGGGTTAAACATTTCCCTAACAGAGAGGCTTGTTTAGGCCTGTGTCTCCTAATGAAACAGGAGAACGTCGGGGGGGTAGAGCAGGAATGGGACAGAGGCACCTCGTGCTCGGAGCAGGTTGACATAAACAACTACCTCCATTTCCCCTGCTCAGTTAGTGGAAGAAGCTGTCAGTGACCAGGCGGCTGCCATTGGCCAGCAGCTGTGGCCGGCCACCTTCAGGAATTTGTTATTGTGAGTAATCGCAGGAATTCACTGCAACTTGGGGGCGCTTCCTGGAACTGCACACCATTGAGCTTGTTTAAACACACACACACACACACACACACACAAACCCCACCGAGAGTAACTCTCCCCAACAGAATGTTACCATGGCCCTGGATTGGTAGTGACACAGTGGGCGGGATTCCTTCCGCCACTCAATCCACCAATCAGGGAGCAGCTTGTGATAAACAGGCCTGAAACCAGACACCTCAAGCACATTGTGTTCTGACCTCTTCTTGAAAACATCCCCTCCTCTCCTCTCTCCTCTCCTCTCTTCCAACCAGGCACTTCTTCAGCTTGTTTATACTCTGCACTTTTTACTGGAACTAAATGTTGTCTTGAAGCAAAAAACAAATCGTCTGAATGCTACCCCCCCCCCCCCCCCAACACACACACACACATCCCCAACAAGTCCAGGGACCTTCTTAGACCTTTATTAATGATTGAAAACTAAGACGGCGTGTCCTGCGTGGAGCCTGTGTGTGTTTCACACGCTGTAACACACTCTTTACCTTTATACACATTTAAAAATGGCCCATTCCTGTTTTTAGACCAAGCTTAACACGGCTCATGCCTTTTTAGACCCTTATTACTAATAATAATAATATGATATTTACAGTCATTTCCGAACATCGTAAATCTAAAGTACAAGCAGTCAGAGCCCCTAAATATCAGCACACGCAGATCCACTGGGGCTCAGCGGGTCAGGGTCAGGACTTGGCTGGGGGACTGAGCCTTTCCTTGGAAAGCGTGTGTGGCTCCAGGGATGATGTTGTTGGGGCCAAGAAGGGGGCGCTGTCCTTGTGGTCGGTGTGGATCTTAAAGTGTGGGTGTAGCGACAGGGACCCTACTGAATAAACAGAGTCATCCTTTGCGTGAGACGTAACGCTGAGGTCTTCTGAGAGGTCAGTAGAGAGGCTACTGCTGCTCCTGGATTAGAGCTGATGGGTGATAATGATGTCCAGCTAAATCAGAAGGTCACCGTTACGGCTGACGTGCGCTGAGGGGACTGGAGCATCGTCCAGGTGGAGGCTCACCATCTGTGGAAGTGAAGGCGACTCACAGAATGATAGAGACATGTTTACTACAGTTAAAGAGGAGGTGTAGGATTGTGGGGAGCAGCAGATCCTTTGGGTTTGATACAGAAGTCGTCTGTAAGTGTTTAATCACTGTTTGAATTCCCACAGAAACTCATGTGTACCTCGAGGTGTTTGGTTTGTAGCGCTGTCGCTAACGCAGTTAGCCTTCTCCTGAATTTAGAGTTAAATTTAATTTAAACACACACACGCACACATGTGCACACACACACGCGCAGAAACACGCACACACACACACGCATACGCGCGCACACACACAAACACACGCATACGCACACATGCGCAGAAACACGCACACACACACACGCACATACACATGTGCACACACACACGCACGCACACACACGCATACGCACACGCACACACACACAAACACACGCACACACACACAGACCACGCTGGGGTGCCCCAGCTTCCTGTGTTTACAAGATACCAGAACGTCTGACAAGGATCATGTTTCTCAAAGAGCTTGGATGATCTTTCCACCCATTTCTCTTTTTAGACCTCTTTCTCGCTGTCTATCTCTGTCGTTTACTTTCTGGCTGTGTCTCATTTTCCGTCACATGAGCGTGTGCATCTCAGCGTGTTCCATCAACAGTCTGGACCCTCTGCTGTTACTCAGCATAACAACAAAACAACAAGCTGCAGAGGATCTGAGAGGATCAGAGAGGGTCAGAGAGGGTCAGAGAGGGTCTAGACCTTTAGAAAACTCAGACAGTTACCAGAACTGCGTGCCATGATCCATTTACATGAATCTGACAGAGGCCTCCGTATCACATTTAAACCGTTCAAAACATGCGACCTGTAAATGACGTTGGCTTTAAAAACAGATGTTAACAGAGTTACTGACTGCTTAGGTTTAGATCCCTAACGTCTGTCTGTATGTGACACTGGATCACTGACAATGCTCAGCTGTTTGTCACGTCACATCATGAGCCGAGAGAGAGAGAGAGAGACAGAGAGCAAGAGAGAGAGACACAGAGAAAGAGAGCGAGAGAGAGAGAGAGAGAGAGAGAGAGAGAGACAGAGAGCAAGAGAGAGAGACACAGAGAAAGAGAGCGAGAGAGAGAGAGAGAGAGAGAGAGAGAGAGAGAGAGAGAGAGAGAGAGAGAGAGCAAAAGAAAGAGAGAACGAGTGAGAGCGAGAGAGAGAGCAATCAAGAGAGGGAGCGAGAGAGAGAGAGAGAGAGAGAGAGAGAACGAGTGAGAGCGAGAGAGAGAGCAATCAAGAGAGGGAGCGAGAGAGAGAGAGAGAGAGAGAGAGAACGAGTGAGAGCGAGAGAGAGCAATCAAGAGAGGGAGAAAGAGAGAGAGAGAGAGAGAGATAGAGAGAGACAGAGAGAGAACTTCATGTCCAGGGAGGGGCTCAGTAGTTAGTCATTGATAGGATGTAGAGCAGAGGTTTACTCTGCTGCTTGGAGAGGTGAATGTCCTCATGAATGATGTGAAACTCCCATGGCATGGTTTACAAACAGGAACAGTATGAGTACACCACCTCCTGAACACACCGTGTTCTTGCACACAGATTTAGCCGTATGCAAAAACCATTTCACAGGTCTCTAGATGACCCCTGCTGTTGTCAGGCTACAGTTAGCGCAACAAACACCTCCAGGGTGACGGTGTGGCCGTCTATAAGAACTACCTGCCGATGTGCCGCGGCCGAGCCTTGCTGACAGGTCTGTGTCTCAGTGAGTTTGTGGTAGGGGAGGGCTGGACAGGGAAGGCGTACACCCTCTGAACCACCGCCTCCACGGGGCCACAAATAGATCCTGCTGGCCCAGACGCCTCCACCGCCTCTAAGATGGACTGCAGGGGACCTCCTGTGTCTCTGTGGGCTACGGCACACACCTGGGATAAGACACAAAGACCAGACCAATAAGGTTAGACCTGTGTAAATAAGGGCTTTGTACGTTATAAATGACTGGGAATAACCCGTTAGTGTCCAAAACAGGAAAGACATTGAAGGATTTTATTAAAACAAAACTGATAAAAAACAAACTCCAGAAACAAGACAAAGAAAAGTTAAAGTCCACCTCGAACTGAACCACGCTGTAATCGGTCGTATTTGGTGATCATTTTAAATTCAGTTAGAGAGACTGAACTAGGGCGGCACGGTGGAGCAGCAGGTAGGTGTCGCAGTCACACAGCTCCAGGGGCCTGGAGCTTGTGGGTTCGATTCCCGCTCCAGGTGACTGTCTGTGATGAGTGTGGTGTGTTCTCTCTGTGTCTGCATGGGTTACCTCCGGGTGACTGTCTGTGAGGAGTGTGGTGTGTTCTCTCTGTGTCTGCGTGGGTTACCTCCGGGTGACTGTCTGTGAGGACTGTGGTGTGTTCTCTCTGTGTCTGCGTGGGTTTCCTCCGGGTGACTGTCTGTGAGGAGTGTGGTGTGTTCTCCCTGTGTCTGCGTGGGTTACCTCCGGGTGACTGTCTGTGAGGACCGTGGTGTGTTCTCTCTGTGTCTGCGTGGGTTTCCTCCGGGTGACTGTATGTGAGGAGTGTGGTGTGTTCTCTCTGTGTCTGCGTGGGTTACCTCCGGGTGACTGTCTGTGAGGACTGTGGTGTGTTCTCTCTGTGTCTGCGTGGGTTACCTCCGGGTGACTGTCTGTGAGGACTGTGGTGTGTTCTCTCTGTGTCTGCGTGGGTTTCCTCCGGGTGACTGTCTGTGAGGAGTGTGGTGTGTTCTCCCTGTGTCTGCGTGGGTTTCCTCCGGGTGACTGTCTGTGAGGACTGTGGTGTGTTCTCCCTGTGTCTGCGTGGGTTTCCTCCGGGTGACTGTCTGTGAGCAGTGTGGTGTGTTCTCTCTGTGTCTGTGTGGGTTTCCTCCGGGTGACTGTCTGTGAGGAGTGTGGTGTGTTCTCCCTGTGTCTGCGTGGGTTACCTCCGGGTGACTGTCTGTGAGGAGTGTGGTGTGTTCTCTCTGTGTCTGCGTGGGTTTCCTCCGGGTGACTGTCTGTGAGGAGTGTGGTGTGTTCTCTCTGTGTCTGCGTGGGTTACCTCCGGGTGACTGTCTGTGAGGACTGTGGTGTGTTCTCTCTGTGTCTGTGTGGGTTTCCTCCGGGTGACTGTCTGTGAGGACTGTGGTGTGTTCTCTCTGTGTCTGCGTGGGTTTCCTCCGGGTGACTGTCTGTGAGGACTGTGGTGTGTTCTCTCTGTGTCTGCGTGGGTTTCCTCCGGGTGACTGTCTGTGAGGAGTGTGGTGTGTTCTCCCTGTGTCTGCGTGGGTTTTCTCCGGGTGACTGTCTGTGAGCAGTGTGGTGTGTTCTCTCTGTGTCTGCGTGGGTTACCTCCGGGTGACTGTCTGTGAGGACTGTGGTGTGTTCTCTCTGTGTCTGCGTGGGTTACCTCCGGGTGACTGTCTGTGAGGAGTGTGTTGTGTTCTCCCTGTGTCTGCGTGGGTTTCCTCCGGGTGACTGTCTGTGAGGAGTGTGGTGTGTTCTCTCTGTGTCTGCGTGGGTTACCTCCGGGTGACTGTCTGTGAGGAGTGTGGTGTGTTCTCTCTGTGTCTGCGTGGGTTTCCTCCGGGTGACTGTCTGTGAGGAGTGTGGTGTGTTCTCCCTGTGTCTGTGTGGGTTTCCTCCGGGTGACTGTCTGTGAGGAGTGTGGTGTGTTCTCCCTGTGTCTGCGCGGGTTTCCTCTGGGTGACTGTCTGTGAGGAGTGTGGTGTGTTCTCCCTGTGTCTGCGTGGGTTTCCTCCGGGTGACTGTCTGTGAGGAGTGTGCTGTGCTCTCCCTGTGTCTGCATGGGTTTCCTCCGGGTGACTGTCTGTGAGGAATATGCTGTGTTCTCTCTGTGTCTGTGTGGGTTTCCTCCGGGTGACTGTCTGTGAAGAGTGTGGTGTGTTCTCCCTGTGTCTGCGCGGGTTTCCTCCGGGTGACTGTCTGTGAGGAGTGTGCTGTGCTCTCCCTGTGTCTGCATGGGTTTCCTCCGGGTGACTGTCTGTGAGGAGTGTGGTGTGTTCTCTCTGTGTCTGCGTGGGTTTCCTCCGGGTGACTGTCTGTGAGGAGTGTGCTGTGTTCTCCCTGTGTCTGCGTGGGTTTCCTCTGGGTGCTCCGGTTTCCTCCCACAGTCCAAAAACACACACTGGTAGGTGGATTGGCCACTCAAAAGTGTCCGTAGGTGTGAGTGAATGTGTGTGTCTGTGTTGCCCTGTGAAGGACTGGCGCCCCCACCAAGTCTTATAATGTTTTTGTGTAATATATGATTGTATTTAAATATTCAAACATTCTCCCACTATGTTTTTAGATGGGACTCGTAACGAATGCAGCGACCAATACATTCTTCTCACTCACTGTTTTCAAACTACTACATTTAAATTTATATATGTTCCTTAATAAGATTTTACCCCAAAAAACCTATTCGTACACAAACCTCAGGACAGAGTCATGGAAATGAGGTATAAACAAGAGTTCAGAATTAAAGTGATATGTTTTTTAACTGTGCAAACAGTTCCTCGTGCCCTGTGAGGTCATGTAGGCTCTGAAATTTAATTAAAATAAAAAGGAATTGGGAAATGTATATATTTATATTTCACAGGGCCAGTGGAGAAAGCCAAGCCACACACCTGTCGAGCAGAGGTGGATTCCTGAGCACACCTGAGTATCTCACTCTTCCAGAAGCCTCTGGTTAAAGGGTAGGGTGGAGATTTGGTCTGAGCGGATGGGACAGTTGTAACAGTGGCGTAGGTGACACTGTGATCCTGCTTCACCTCTGATAAGACTTTCTGGCTGAAATGAGTGTTCAGGATTATGGGATGTCGCTCCCCCTCAACAGTCAGGCTCTGCCTAAAGCGGGAGAGAATTAGACACACGTTACTGCTGCTGCCTGCGCTCTAAAAAATAACTAAGAGTTAATGTTGAACACAACAGGAAAAGTCCAGGGGTTTCTTCAGGACCCTGGTTGACCAGTTGATATTTGTCTTTTTCCTTTGTCCCCAGAAATGTTTGCTTTCACAGTGAAACTTCTTGAGAATTTAAAGGAACCACCTAAACCCTAAAGAACATTCCAGCGCTGTGTTTAAAAAGCACAAGCCGCAGCCTCCCACAAACACGCGTCTTAAAATACCCTCAGATTCCTCCGTAGATCTAGGCCTCCCGCATGCTCTGCATGGGAAACGCCGACGGCGCTCTGATAAAGACCCGCACTGATCAACAAGATGCCTACTTCCATTCCAGTGAAGAGATATCAGCCACTGACAGAAAGTGCTGTGGTGCACAGACCAGCGCGACGTGACAGTGATGACTGTGTGTTCTGATGGTTACACGTGTCCACACACACAAAGCAGTGAATAACCCCCCCTGACATTGTTGGTTTGTTGACACTAAGGTTGAGGTTAATCTGATTCATTCACAGAAATAATAACAGTGTGTGTAAACCCTCGACTGGAGTGGGGACCATCCTCTGAATGTTTTAAAAATGCACCTTAGGGGTTGGAGCGCTGGTGTGTGGGGGCGTGGCCGAAACAGGGACGCAGGGAAATAGAAGACCTTTAGCAGCCTTACGGTACACAAGGTCAGCTGAGCCGAGTGAGGCATGCTTAAACACAGAGCTGCAATGAGAATGTTTGGGGTGGAATATTCCCCCAAGTCCTGCTCCACCTCCTCTCCCAACGCTGGAGTGTGCCACAGACAAGCGCAGGGACCCTGGCCCCATCTACAGCAGGTAGAAGCTGAGTCCCGAGTCCAAATGCGCCGTCACTCCCGAGTTGGAATGCAACATCATTCCAGAGTCCAAACATATCATCACTCCCGAGTCCAAACGTACCATCACTCCCAAGTCCAAACGTACCATCACTCCCGAGTCCGAATGCGCCATCAGCCCCAAGTCCAAACGTACCATCACTCCCAAGTCCGAATATACCGTCACTCCTGAGTCTGAACGTACCATCATTCCAAAGTCCAAACGCACCATCACTCCTGAATCCCAACGCTCCGTCACTCCCGAGTCCAAAACCACCGTTATTCCAAAGTACTAACGCGCCGTCACTCCGGAGTCCGACTGCACCGTTACTTCCAAATTCTAACGCGCTGTCACTCCCGAATCCCAACGCACCGTCAGCCCCGAGTCCAAATGCGCCGTCACTCCCGAGTTGGAATGCACCTTCATTCCAGAGTCCAAACATACCATCACTCCTAAGTCCGAAAGTGCCGTCACTCCCGAGTCAGAAAATATCATCACTCCCGAGTCCAAATGTACCATCACTCCCAAGTCCAAATGTACCATCACTCCCGAGTCCGAATGCGCCATCAGCCCCAAGTCCAAACGTACCATCACTCCCAAGTCCGAATGTGCCGTCACTCCCGAGTCAGAATATACCGTCACTCCTGAGTCTGAACGTACTATCATTCCAAAGTCCAAACGCACCATCACTCCTGAATCCCAACGCTCCGTCACTCCCGAGTCCAAAACCACGTTACTCCCAAGTTCTAACGCGCCGTCACTCCGGAGTCCAACAGCTCCGTTACTTCCAAATTCTAACGCGCTGTCACTACCGAGTCCAAACGCGCCGTTACTCCCGAGTCCGAAAGCACTGTTACTCCCAAATCCAAACACGCCGTCACTCCCGAGTCCAAATGTACCATCACTCCCAAGTCTGAATGCGCAGTCATTCCCGAGTCAGAACATACCATCACTCCCAAGTCTGAATGCGCCGCCACTCCCGAGTCCGAAAGCACCGTTACTCCCAATTCCAAACATGCCATCACTCCCGAGTCTGAACGTGCTGTCAGGCCCTAATTCAAACATGCCGTCATTCCCAAGTCAGAACACACCATCATTCCCGAATCCAAACGTACCATCACTCCAAAGTCCAAATGCGCCGTCACTCCCGAGTCAGAACATACCATCACACCCGAGTCCGAATGCGCCGTCACTCCCAATTCCAAACATGCCGTCACTCCTGAGTCTGAACGTGCTGTCAGGCCCTAATTCAAACATGCTGTCACTCCCAAGTCCGAATGCACCATCATTCCCGAGTCCCACCACGCCGTCATTCCCGAGACCAAAACAACGGTTACTCCCAAGTTCTAATGCGTCATCACTCCCAAGTCCTACTGCGGAACGTGAGGACAGCTGAGAAGATTATCGGTGTGTCTCTTCCCTCCATCACAGATATCTACACCACTCGCTGCACCCGCAAAGCACTCAGCATTGTGGGAGATCACACACACCCTTCACACACACTCTTCAACCTACTGCCATCTGGAAAAAGGTATCGAAGCATTCGAGCCCTCACATCCAGACTCCGTAACAGCTTCTTCCCACATGCTATCAGACTCCTAAACACCTAGAGACTGAGACTGGACTGAAAGAAGCACACACACACTTCACACAAACACTGGTCTGTTGGACTGTAAATGAGTGTACTGTTTACACATATCCGGTTTACATCATGTTTACATCCAGTTACCGTTTACAGCACAAATACACTTTAAATTGCAGTGTCTCTCTCCCTCACCCCCTCCGTACTTATGGTTTTTGCCTTGTCTTGTATTACATTGTATTGTATTGTACTGTAGGGACATTGTTTTGTATTTTTCTTAGCCATATCTTTTGCACTTTAATGTGTATGCACTGTTTTATGTTGCACTAGATTTGTACTAGTTGCACTTTAATGTTGTGTATTGTTTTGTGTTCTATGTCCTTTGCACTTTAATGCGTGTGCACTGTTTCATGTTGCACTAGCTTTACACTAGTCGCACTTTAATGTTGCGTATTGTCTTATGTAGCACCTTGGTCCTGGAGGAACGCTATTTCGTTTCACTCTGTACTGTAAACACTGTATACTGCTGAAATGACAATAAACTTCTTGAACTTGAACTTGAACCATTACTTCCAAATTCTAACGCGCTGTCACTCCCGAGTCCGAACGCGCCGTTAATCCTGAGTCTGAAAGCACGTTACTCCCAAATCCAAACACACAGTCACTCCCAAGTCCGAACGCACCATCATTCCCGAGTCCCACCACGCCGTCATTCCCGAGTCCAAAACCACTGTTACTCCCAAGTTCTAACGCGTCGTCACTCCCGAGTCCGACAGCACCATTACTTCCAAATTCTAACGCGCTGTCACTCCCGAGTCCGAACGCGCCGTTACTCCCAAATCCAAACACGCCGTCACTCCCGAGTCCCAACGTGCTGTCAGGCTCTAATTCAAACATGCCGACACTCCCGAGTCTGAACGTGCTGTCAGGCCCTAATTCGAACATGCCGTCACTCCCAAGTTCGAACGCACCATCATTCCCGAGTCCCACCACGCGTCACTCCCGAGTCCAAAACCACTGTTACTCCCAAGTTCTAACGCGTCGTCACTCTCGAGTCCGACAGCACCATTACTTCCAAATTCTAACGCGTCGTCACTCCCGAGTCCGACAGCACCATTACTTCCAAATTCTAACGCGTCGTCACTCCCGAGTCCGACAGCACCATAACTTCCAAATTCTAACGCATCGTCACTCCCGAGTCCGACAGCACCATTACTTCCAAATTCTAACGCGCTGTCACTCCCGAGTCCGAACGCGCCGTTACTCCCAAATCCAAACACGCTGTCACTCCCGAGTCCGAACGCGCCGTTACTCCCAAATCCAAACACGCCGTCACTCCCGAGTCCCAATGTGCTGTCAGGCTCTAATTCAAACATGCCGACACTCCCGAGTCTGAACGTGCTGTCAGGCCCTAATTCGAACATGCCGTCACTCCCAAGTCCGAACGCACCATCATTCCCGAGTCCCACCACACCGTCACTCCCGAGTCCAAAACCACTGTTACTTCCGAGTCCCACCACGCGTCACTCCCGAGTCCAAAACCACTGTTACTCCCAAGTTCTAACACGTCGTCACTCTCGAGTCCGACAGCATCATTACTTCCAAATTCTAATGCACTGTCACTCCCGAGACCGAATGCGCCGTTACTCCCGAGTCCGAAAGCACCATTACTCCCAAATCCAAACATGCCGTCACTCCTGAGTCCGAACGTGCTGTCAGTTCCTAATTCAAACATGCCGTCACGGCTGAGTCCAAACGCGCCAGGCATTCCCGAGTCCGAACATACTGTCGGGCCCTAGTTCAAACATGCTGTCACTCCCAAGTCCGAACATGGTGTTACGGCCTAGTCCTAACACACTGCCGCTATTAAGTCACAGACAAGCCTGACAAGCCTGAGTCTGAACTCACTGTCACACCCGAGTAACCCGAATCCGATCATGCCTGTAACTCCCGATTCTGATCGTGCGTATTAGCCCGTGGCGCCCATATCTGCACGTGCCATCGCTCCAGAGTGCGAACGCACCTGTATTTCAAGTACATATCGTTTAGGGTTTACCTTAGTTTAAAAATGAAATGAAACTAAACCAGGCTGTTAATGTACAGCCAAGAATAAAAAGCCACTTAAATTCAATCCTTAATTAAACTTCAGTAAACATCAGACGAACAAAACATATCATTAAAAACAAGATACACTTCCTGCCTCTTCTACTACAAGCCCAGGCCTGCTCAGACTTCCCCGTGACGCACTCAGTCAGATCATGACATGAGAACGTCACAACTCTAAGCCATGAGGCTGAGCCAAGTGGTGGCCAGAGGAGGGGTTTTCTTTCGCCCTGAACCGAGTGAACCGCAGGCTGAACGGGGGGGAGCTGGAGAGGAGCCAGCCAAGGCAAGTTTACACAGGCCAGATGGAGCCCCTCATCTGTTCAGAGCAACTGCAGTGTCACCTCACAGAAACTAAAAAACAAAAGAGTCAGAGCAAGGCCCCATTTCCAGTTTAATCCTCACACCCAGGTCAGAAAGGCCATGAGGGCTGATTTAGAGGAGGTAATTAAACTCCTCCTCTCTCTCCCTTTTAAACTGTAATTTATTCATATTCACATTAAAATTATTATTATCTATTGGTATAATCGGCCAAGTGGCATAATTCAAACATACGATTGTGTGGATAATGTGAGCAGAGTGTTTATGTCCACTGTTATCAGACTGTTATTAAATAAATATAAGATTTTGAGAATAAAGCAGTAATAATTCAAGAATAAAGTTGCAATAAGCAAAATGTTCTTAAAATGCATTCATAATATTTAAAATATATATTTTTCTTTAGATAGTTGTAATGTTTTGAGAATATTCCTGCGGTATTTTAAAAATCAAGAAATAACATTATGAAAATTCAGACTTTTTGCAGAATACAGAATAAATACATTTCCATTATTCATTCATTCTCTGAAACAGCTTTATCATGTTCAGGGTCACACTGCGTCCAGATTCTACCCAGATTCACTGGGTGAAAGGCAGGAACACACCCTGGAAAATGAACTACACACTCACCCAGTCACTCACACAGTCACTTTCACACTCACACAGTCACTCACACACTCACACTGTCACTCACACAGTCACTTGCACACTCACACAGTCACTTGCACACTCACACAATCACTCGCACAGTCACTTGCACACTCACACAGTCACTTGCACAGTCACAGGCACTCACACACTCACTCGCACACTCACACATTCACTCACACAGTCACTTGCACACTCACACAGTCACTCGCACACTCACTTGCACAGGCACTCACACAGTCACTCGCACAGGCACTCGCACAGGCACTCGCACACTCACACAGTCACTTGCACAGGTACTCACACAGGCACTCGCACAGTCACTCGCACAGTCACTTGCACAGGCACTCGCACAGGCACTCGCAGTCACCCAGGCACTCGCACACTCACCCAGTCACTCGCACAGTCACTTTCACACTCACAGTCACTCGCACACTCACAGTCACTCGCACACTCACCCAGTCACTCGCACACTCACACAGTCACTCGCACACTCACACAGTCACTCGCACAGTCACTCGCACACTCACCCAGTCACTCGCACACTCACCCAATCACTCACACAGGCACTTGCACAGTCACACAGTCACTCGCACACTCACCCAGTCACTTTCACAGTCACTCACACAGTCGCACACTCACACACATTGTCACTTACACAGTTGTGGAGAATTTCACACATTCACTCAGTTTCTCACACACAAACACAAAAAGAATTTCACACTTTCAACCAGTCACTCACTCACAAACACACAGCCGTGGAGAATTTCACACACTCACCCAGTCACACACACACACACACACACACACACACACCTGTGGAGAATTTCACACACTCACCCACTCACACAAATACATTTTTACTGTTGGATTAAATAATTGTTTAATAACGATATATACACACACCAGCTGCTGGTGACAAAATAACAATTTAAAATTAAACTTGATTCAAAAAATGAAACCCATCAAATAGGAAAGTGTTCCTTTAGAGCAGCTTCATTATGTTGTTTTAGACAACGAAGCAGGAAGTGCTAAAGTAAACTCAGGTCTGTGGATGACGCAGGGTTCGCTACACGGCCGAGGGTGTGTCCTCCCCGCCGCCAGCACAGAGACCACGGAGACAGCACGGGGACACGGACAGGACGTCCTACCAGTGAGGAGGTAGAAATGCAGGGAATCTCAATTATCATGAGGTTTAATCACACACTTCATCTGCCATTTTCTTTGGATTTTCTAAATAATACAGACACAAAAATCCTACAGTCTAACACAGAGGTGACTAACTTACCCCGAGCCACTAGGGATCTTCTACAGTGTGTGTGGGAGGAATATACAATCAACTATGAATTTCAGTAACACAATAAAAATAATATTGGGGAATTTTATTTAAAGAATATTAGCAATAAACCCCAAATATTTCTGCTTTATTTTTATATTTTGTAATAAATATTATAACGACTAGAATTCTATTCATTCTGTCATTGTCTGTAACCCTTATCCAGTTCAGGGCGGCGGTGAGTTCCTACCCAGAATCACTGGGAGCAAGGTGGAAAAACACCCTGGAGGGGGCGCCAGTCCTTCACAGTGCGACACAAACACACACACATTCACTCACACACTCACACCTATAGACACTTTTGAGTCTCCAATCCACCTACCAACGTGTGTTTTTGGAGCGTGGAAGGAAACCAGAGCACCCAGAGGAAACCCACGCAGACACAGGGAGAACACACCACACTCCTCACAGACAGTCACCCGGAGGAAACCCACACAGACACAGGGAGAACACACCACACTCCTCACAGACAGTCACCTGGAGGAAACCCACGCAGACACAGAGAGAACACACCACACTCCTCACAGAGAGTCACCCGGAGGAAACCCACGCAGACACAGAGAGAACACACCACACTCCTCACAGACAGTCACCCGGAGGAAACCCACACAGACACAGGGAGAACACACCACACTCCTCACAGACAGTCACCCGGAGGAAACCCACGCAGACACAGAGAGAACACACCACACTCCTCACAGACAGTCACCCGGAGGAAACCCACGCAGACACAGAGAGAACACACCACACTCCTCACAGAGAGTCACCCGGAGGAAACCCACGCAGACACAGAGAGAACACACCACACTCCTCACAGAGAGTCACCCGGAGGAAACACACGCAGACACTGAGAAAACACACCACACTCCTCACAGACAGTCACCCGGAGTAAACCCACATAGACACAGGGAGAACACACCACACTCCTCACAGAGAGTCACCCGGAGGAAACCCACGCAGACACAGAGAGAACACACCACACTCCTCACACACAGTCACCCGGAGGAAACCTACGCAGACACAGGGAGAACACACCACACTCCTCACAGAGAGTCACCCGGAGGAAACCAAGCAGACACAGAGAGAACACAGCACACTCCTCACAGACAGTCACCCGCAGGAAACCCACGCAGACACTGAGAAAACACACCACACTCCTCACAGACAGTCACCCGGAGTAAACCCACGCAGACACAGAGAGAACACACCACACTCCTCACAGACAGTCACCCGAAGGAAACCCACACAGACACAGAGAGAACAAACCACACTCCTCACAGACAGTCACCCGGAGCGGGACTGGAACCCACAACCTCCAGGGCCCTGGAGCTGTGACAGAGACACTACCTGCTGCTCCACCGTGACGCTGAATTCTAATACGTCAAATAAATATTTTCATTTAATAAATATTTAACAGACATTCACACTTTTAAAGAGTCAAGGTTTCATACCTCACACACCTAAAATCCTATCCTGTCAACATGGGGGCGGGGTCTTCCAGCTGCTGGTGAGTGGTGGAGGGTGGGTGGAGGATAGAGGTGGGGACTAGTTGCATATTCATTGATCCAGTAGATCTGTACGTACCGGACGAAGGAATACGTGTAGAGGTACAGCGAAGAACCTTCTGCGACTTTAGTGTGAATTTATTGTGGAATACTTATGTAACTCTAAACAGATAGGGGTTTTAGGGGTGGAGAGTCATCAGATGGAAAAACAACAGAAGCCATGTTGTGCAGTGCAGCTTTAAGGACAAGTTGTGAACAGACAGCTCAATTGAAGAGGAAAGGTGATGGGGAGGTAAAAGGGCTGTTAGAGTTAAGACAGAGTAGTTTCCAGCTGCAAGGGGCTGTCAGTTCTGGGATTGTAATGAAATTCTTGTTCACATCATGCTTTGGTCAAACCCCACATGCCCTACATCACCCACTGACAGTGCTGGATCTACGTGACAACACAAAGATGACGTTAAACCGAGCAAAGCAAACACAACGAGCTCTGAGGAAGAAGAGAAAACAAGAATGAAGACCAAGCGAAAAACCAGAGCTTCGGCTCCTTGCTCCTCACTGCTGGGTGCCTCCTGCCTGAACATAAGGGACCCCTGTGGTATTCCGTTCTGTTGTTTTTGTGGCAGATAATTCATTAAGAACTGAGTTCCCTTGTGGAAAAATGGGAGAAAATCTATGTCCCCTTTAGGACCAAGCCCAGATTGCTCTCAGTGGGTCTGGTGTTTCTGAGCCGGTGTTTTACCAGATCACTCTGCTGGATATTTAACTTCACCCCAGGTTTCGTATTAAACATTTCAGCATTTTATAACTTTAACAGGTCATAAAGCAGAGTACACTAGAAGGTACATTCCTGACCACAACACACGGGTACATGGAACACAAACGCTGAAGGAAGAGGTGGGAGGAATAGGTTCTTTGTGGAAATTAGAGAATGGTGAGAGACACAGAAAGGAGGGCAAAGTTCTTAAAACTTTAAAGACATTTCAAACGAAGTCAACGTAAAATCCTGGAAGTGTAAAATCTGTGGCTTTGTCCAGATTTATTTGAACAGTTCTGTGGAGGTCAAATTTACGGACTTTCCAGGGTCAGCTACATCTATAACACCTCCCCCCTCCCCACCCCCACCCCCACAGAGTGTAATATGGCAATAACACTGCGTGCTGCATGTGTTTTCAATTCCTTTCCTGGCGTCAGTCTGAGCTATTGTGATCCGCTGCTCCTTAACAGAGTGAGAGAGAGAAATAAAGAGTGATAGAGACAGAGAAAGTGAGAGTGAGGAGCACAAGTGAGAGGAGAAAAAAGGATCCAGCTGTGTTTTTCCCCCTGGCTTGCTGGAAATGAGCACAGAGCTGCCAGGAAGAGGAATGCAGGCCATTCCCTGGAGCAGTGCGATGACGTGGGAGCAGCGTGGGAGAGAGAGTGGGCGTGAATGCGGGAGAGGTGCAGAGAGGCGGGTCCTTGACATGCCTTGATACGTAGTTGCAGTTGTAGATGAGCGTCTCCTCCCCCGCCGCTGGAGCCGAGTTTGGCCTTTTTCCTCACATCAACCCCTCAGAACTGAAAGAGAGCCTCTTTGTCGGACCTGTGCGAGCCACGGACATTGCTGTGTACTTCCGCCGGCCGTGGACCGACGCTACAATGTGACTCACAGCGATCAGGCACTCGTCTGTCATAGCCTGGGTGTGACTGACAGGTCAAACACTACACGCACAAGCCTCAGCTGAGCTGACAAACACAGAGCAGGAGAGAGCGAGCTCTGTACCACGCAAATCTCACCTTATATCGTTCAGACTGCTCAGGTGAATTAGTTGTTATTGAAACTCCCGCTATCACACGATACCCCCAGCACTGGGAGGGTCAGGGCGAGCTCGTGCCTCCTCTAAGACTTAAAGGGAATGTCTACGTTTGGTGGGAAACGCAGTTCTAACCTCTGTATCTTTAATCGCTGTTTGAATTCCCACAGAAACTCATGTGTAACTCGAGGTGTTTAGTTTGTAGCACTGTCGCTAACGCAGTTAGCCGTATCTTGAGTTTGGAGACATTTCCACCTTAAGTGATCTGTAACAGTAAAAATAAGTCAGTGTTACCCCCCTATGGAGCAGGAATAGAGCAACATCCTCATCTCGGTTGGTGCTTTTCAGCGTTTGGAGTCTCTCCGTTGTCTAAAAACCTCCAGATGGCGTTTCTCTGCCGTGAGCAGAGAGAGAGAAAGCCTAGCACCGAACCCAGACACTTTGTTTTTTTACCCATTTACAGACACTGGGGCTTCGTAAACACATTAGAGCGGTTTCCAGAGCAGCACATGGAGAGGACACACACTCAGAGCTTTTTACTACAATCATGTCTTTCAGATGTCCACCACTGCCTCTTTTCACACTGATATGAATGCAGTGTCGCCCGGTGGCTAAATCTGATAGAGGAAAGCACAGACTGCCCAGGTCCATCACAACAGCTGACAGAGCCTGCGCTGGCCAGCACCATGGTCTTAAGAAAGGAAACCTCGGCAGATGGCATTTCATTAGAAACGAGGGACACGAAAGACTGGGAGAGGAGAGAGGAAAGAAAGATGGATTAATCTAGTTAAAGTAAACGTAGACAGGTTTTAGAACTGTAAAAACATCCACTGCACCGTGTCCCAAAATTCACCATAGTAGTATTTAATGGAGGCAGCACAGTGCACTGTTCAGTTCCTCGGCACCACAACGCATCACACAGCATTTTCACACTACTGCCTCCCATTAAATTCCATTAAAGCCACATCGAGACCACAGAAAAACACAGTGGAGCATGTGACTCTCAGTCTTCAGGTAAACAAACAAACACTAAAGACAGGTAACTACACCTAAGTTTCTATCCTCGGCCCAAACAGCTCGTGTATTTCAGCTCCCAAACCCTTTTTCATCACAAAATAAGTGATTAATACGTTTATGTATGTAATGTTCTAGGTGACTGTAAGAGAATATAATGACATTTATTGTGGAGTGTATTCATGTGTTAATACTCCCCAACCCTGTGAGTACGCTTGTAAAAGAGAGAGGAAGGTGACGGAGGAGGGATTAGGGCTTTAGCAATGCCCCAACGTTTTGAAGGGAAATATATTTATTTAAACATCTATTTGATGTTTTATCTTTAAAGGTTTTTAATATGAAAACCAACAAAAAACACCTATCACTGCGGCTCTCTTCAGCATCCGGCACATTTCACAAAAACATGGTCTTCTTCTGAAAGAGTATAGTGCAGATCCACTAAAGGGACCGGGGGAAAAGACCTCTCACACATCTTACACGGAGGTGTGTATACGAGCATGGACACACACACACACACACACACACACAAACACACACTCTCTCACTCACACACACACTCTCTCACACACACACACTCTCTCTCACACACACACACTCACTCTCACACACACACACTCACACACACACACACTCTCTCTCTCTCACACACACACACACACACACACACACACAGACACACTCTCACACACACACACACGGTGCTGACTGAACGTTTGCAGGCTGCTATTTTACAGCACACTACCACAGAGTGAATGTGATGTTCAAGTGACTGGTTGATTCTCAAATCTTTAGAATGAGTTCATTTCTTTCTTATTGATTATTTAGCAATATTCCCTTCTTTGGATTGTTTAGAGGTTTTGTTCATTTGTTGCCGGTGTCCCACTCCTGTGGTCTTTAGTCCCGAGCCGTGAGGTTACAGTGAGAGAACCCGCGAGTCCCATGGGAACGCAGACCTCAAGCCTGGACCTTCTTTTATAGAAAACAGTCACCGCTTAAAACCACAACTGCAAAACTGTTCAGAAACATTGCGATTAAAGATTTTCCCTAAATTGTTCCGCTCTCAATGTAAAGGCACTTTATTCATATCCTTTTTGCAGGATTTTGAAATGAAATGTTTTTGAAATTTTGAAATGTTATTAATGATAATGATATAATAATTCAACATGGATTTATGACTTTCATTGATTGATTGATTGATTCCAGCAGCAGTGTTATATCAGAGCACCCACAGAGCTAATGTCGGAGGAGAGTCTTACCATGGAGGGTAGACACAGACAGTGTCCCCTACGGTGGGTTCCAGGTGAGTGGCGGTGTCCTTGCTGAAAAGAGCGATGCATTGCCCTCCGTGTGCGGGTCTGTCGCAGAGTGCAGCCTGCATCCCACACACTTCCCACACACTGCACACGCGGAGCACGAGGACGCCGGGTCTGTCTTCTGAAACAGCACACGGAAACACAGTTAGGGCCGACACACATCCAGCGGAGAGTAAGTGAACATGGCTCTGAGCACGAACAGGACGCATACTATTTTAATCAGGGAGTGTGTAGTATCCCGCAGAAAGAGGCCACTGGCTTTAGGAAACACTGTTCCCATGAAGGGGTGGACTTGGTTGGCAGTGTTAAGGGAAGTGGTCTGGGTCAAAAGAATATCCGCCTGACCACCAGGACCCCAGGTTTCCCAGCAGAACATCACCCAGAGTCTCACACTGCCTCTGCCCTCTCACCTTGTGGCTGATGTCTATTTATAGCCTGTCTATAGCCTATTGAACATGTCACTGCGGTGTAGAGGGGGCTCGCTCTTTCTGTACAGACTCTAAAATAACCCTTCAACTGTGTACAGGGTTTCAACACTGATGTCAGTGTCTTAATACAAACCAGGAGCTGAAATACTGTCCGTCTGTGGAGTTAAAGCCACAGTCTGAGAAGGTCCCGTAAGAATAGGTCAAATACATAACGTGCCCCATTCTCCATGAGTAAGATCTGGCCTGATTCATTTGACTCATTAAGAACAGGGAGAACGGTTGATTCCTACATTCAGTCAGTTTTCTGTGGGCTGCCCGAGTTAGAAAACAGGACGGGTTTAATTATGCTCGAACCTCAAGGTCTAATGAACCGTGCCGCCCCCTCGTCTGAGTCTGTCCAATCACGGCGCTGGACCCGTGTTTATGTGAGAGCGCAAAGACGAGGTTAAACTCAACAAAACAGACACAACGAGCGCGGAGAAATAAGAGCACTGAGTAAAAACGGAGAAGAAAGAGAACAGAGTGAAAACGGCTAAAAACCAGAGCTTCTGCTCCTCGCTCCTCACTGCTGTGCGCTCGGGGTCGGGGTGAACAGCGAGCGGCTCATTATCATTTAAAGGAACAGGTGCTGAAAGCGGGCGTTCTGAACAGGGCTGTTTACACAGGGGGAGAACACTGCTGTGGGGCTCGTGGGGTTTGGACCAAAGCGGGTCACAGACGCTTCATTAAGACCCCAGAATATAAACTGAATATTACTGCAGTGAGTCGTGCCCCGCCCTGGGGAAAAAGATGTCCAAACGCAGGAAATCACATACGCTCACTCCCTCGTTCTCCTCAACACTCTCTGGCTGTTGACCCCTACAGGCACACCTTTAGCAGGTGTTTCTCATTGCGTTCCAACAACTACTCAAGGCCAGAACCATGTGACGCAGCCCACATCAGTCTTAGGGCTTGGAGCCTCCAGGGTTGAAGCTCTGGGGGTGCGTGGCCAGCACTGAAGCTATAGCTGGGGACTCTGGGGACTTACTGCTGTTCAAAAAGCTTCTGCAGCATGAACATAATGACAACAAATGAAGGCAGTAAAATGTGATTATAACTGGCAGGAATAAAAGCTAAAAAAACAAGAATAATCAGACACACATAGAAATGTTTATCTGTGAACTCTATAGCACTTCTCTTTTCCACTGATGGAATTAAACCCAGTTCTTCACTTTCCATCATCAACGGCTGAGAGTTAACATCTACACTCACAGTGTTCACGCACACACTCTCTCTCTCTATCACACTCGGGCGCACACACACACACACACACACACACAGCCCCTCAAAGGCCCGCTGAGTGCGAGAACATAGAAAATCGTTATACCACGGAAAATGAAAATGAAAGAAAACTGTGTGTGAAATTTCCTGTCACCCGTGGAGGCTAAGCCTGCGGAGAGCAGTGTGCAGCTATCACCACACAGAGAGGCAGGCTACATTTCAAACTGCTGACCAGAAAACAGCCTCCACCTACAGCCCTGCAATATACGCCCCCACCCCCAGAAACAAATAGAACACATTCAATTACGACAAGCGTGTTTCTCTCCAGCTGAAAGGTCTGAAGCCAGAGTCACTGTGAGAAAAGTGTAGGAAATTAGCTCCAAAACATGCTCCAAAAAATAAACATATCATTAGAAATGTGCTGCTCTTATATTATTTAAAAAAAACAGAGCAGCCCTTAAATCATTCTCAAAAATGGCAGAGTGAGGAGACAAAAAGGGTAGCTCGTCTGTCACTGCACAGGACGCTGTCGGATCAGTGGACTATTCACACTGAGGGGTTTAAAAACTCCAGCAGCACTGCTGTGTCTGATCCACTCTACACCAGCACAACACACACTAACACACCACCACCACGTCAGTGTCACTGCAGCGCTGAGAATGATCCACCACCACATCACACCTGCTCTGTGGGGGTCCTGAGCGCTGAGGAACAGGGGGAGAGGGGGCTACAATGCGCAGCAACAACGTGAAGAACATGGATGTGTTTCAGCTCAATAAGAACAAATGGCCTTTGACAGTCAGTTTTCTGTGGGCTGCAAAAGTCTGAAAACACGGAGAAATAGCACTGTTTTGATTGAGTTTCTCCAATCACAGCTGCACCCGCATTTACCTGAGAGAGCAAAGACGGAGTTTAACAGAGAAACACACACCAAGCGCAGAGAAATCAGAGCTCAGACTGTGTTTTACACATTGTCTTTTGTTACAATTATTCATCATTCATTCATTCATTGTCTGTAACCCTTATCCAGTTCAGGGTCACGGTGGGTCCGGAGCCTACCCGGAATCACTGGGCGCAAGGCGGGAACACACCCTGGAGGGGGCACCAGTCCTGCACAGGGTGACACACACTCACACACTCACTTCTGAGTCTCCAGTCCACCTACCAAACTCCTGTCAGTCACCTGGAGCGGGACTTCAACCCCCATTTCCCCCGGAGCTGTGACAGAGACACGACCTGCTGCACCTCTGTGCCACCCTTTGTTACAATTAAAAATAGCTATAAAAACAAAAAACTAAAAAACAACCACAGAGCTAACGTAACTCCTCATAATCACTTAATTAACAGGCGTGAGGAGCTTCTGAAATGATGTAACGAAGGGGCACGTTTTTCATGAATAAGAGCCTGTTGTCTAAAAAACAAGCAAAAAACGCGCACAGACAAGTTTGCTCCCAGACGATGGGTGTGAGTGGGATGTCAAAACAGAGCCTGATCTTTAGAGGTTCCAGGGCAGATCTGATGCAATTGAAACTAATTAGCAGTGAATTAATTATATAATGTTCCATAAACGTTTACATTGCCCTGCTGCACACACTAATAATCAAATCCAACTTTATTAATCACATACAGTCAGTTATACACAGTACGACTTGCAGTGAAACGCTCTGACGACTGTCCACACTCGTTAACAAAATACAAGAGCTAAGGAAATAGGAAAGAGAAAAAAAATAATAATAATAATAAAATATATAGATATTCTCAAAATAAATCAAATTAAACTAAAAAAGAATTCAATCTAAAACTGTACAACAAAGACACAGAGAAAAAGAATATAACGTTTAATACTTATTTAAAAGAAACTGAGCTGTGCGAATGACATACAGGTGAGGATTAAAGGGCATAATGTGCAACTTAATGCAGTGCAAAATATGACAAGTGACTAGTAAACTGCACTCACTGTCCATTCTCCCAGTTCCACTGGCCACACAAGAGCACTTGTAGTTCTACAAAAAAATCTCACAATGGAGCAGCAGGTAGTGTCTCTGTCACAGCTCCAGGGTCCTGGAGGGGTTTGAGACCCGGTCCGGGTGACTGTCTGTGAGGAGTGTGGTGTGTTCTCTCTGTGTCTGCGTGGGTTTCCTCCGGGTGACTGTCTGTGAGAAGTGTGGTGTGTTCTCTCTGTGTCTGCGTGGGTTTCCTCCGGGTGACTGTCTGTGAGGAGTGTGGTGTGTTCTCTCTGTGTCTGTGTGGGTTTCCTCCAGGTGACTGTCTGTGAGGAGTGTGGTGTGTTCTCTCTGTGTCTGTGTGGGTTTCCTCCAGGTGACTGTCTGTGAGGAGTGTGGTGTGTTCTCTCTGTGTCTGTGTGGGTTTCCTCCGGGTGACTGTCTGTGAGGAGTGTGGTGTGTTCTCTCTGTGTCTGTGTGGGTTTCCTCCAGGTGACTGTCTGTGAGGAGTGTGGTGTGTTCTCTCTGTGTCTGTGTGGGTTTCCTCCAGGTGATTGTCTGTGAGGAGTGTGGTGTGTTCTCTCTGTGTCTGCGTGGGTTTCCTCCGGGTGACTGTCTGTGAGGAGTGTGGTGGGTTCTCCCTGTGTCTGCGTGGGTTTCCTCCGGGTGACTGTCTGTGAGGAGTGTGGTGTGTTCTCCCTGTGTCTGCGTGGGTTTCCTCCGGGTGACTGTCTGTGAGGAGTGTGGTGGGTTCTCCCTGTGTCTGCGTGGGTTTCCTCCGGGTGACTGTCTGTGAGGAGTGTGGTGTGTTCTCTCTGTGTTTGCGTGGGTTTCCTCGTAATTCCTAAATACAGTCATAATTTTAACTTCTTACTTAGGGTTATGGCATGAAAACATTTGACAAATCGTGAACAGTGCTCACAGTTTTTAGATTTCATATTTTAGAACCCTACATCTGTCTCTTCCTAAAGTGTGTCTCTCACCTGTAGCGGAGGTCATGCCGGACACAGACTGGTGTCTCCAGAAGCTTATGGCTGACCTCTGTCTGCACTGCAGCCTATTCAGCCTCTCTGCAAGTCCGCCACTAAAGAGACACAAGACACACATTCACACATCTATCTGAACATCACAAGCATGTGGCAGTCACTAGAGAACGCCTTTCTGAAAGGAACTCAGTTCAGATCAGCAGCAGCAGGTCATCACACCTTAATAATTCCTAAGAAGTATACAAAATATTAAAATGTACAAGCATGGTTGAAATTACAGGGGGCACCGTGGGTCCTTACTCTTCTAATTAACACTTGGACCCCCAAAAATAGGGGGACCCTTCCTACCCACAACTGCATACAAATATATTTCTTTTGTTCATGGGTTTTTCTTCTGAAATGACTTGCACAACGAAAAAAGAACTTCTGAGAGTGAATAACTGTGTTTGATATTGCCTTCACTTGCTTTGATAACACACACTGGGTGGGGGAAATGGTCTAAACCAGCTGTGTGCTTGTCACTTTATTTGTAGTGTACGACTGGTATAAAATGTCAGGGAGGTGGCAGAATCTAACAGTGCGAGAGAAACCTTTTCCTGTCACTGAAAAGTCTGTGGGTCAGTTCTGACCCTTCCCTACGACTGATGTTTTACACTGTGTATAGGGCACGTTTAGCACATGTTGTTAAAACCTCAGCCCTCTCACATTCGTAAACTACAGGCGGCTCACTTGTCAGCAGGACTGGACATGAGCAGACACAACGTCTGCAAAAATACAAAAGACGTAGTGTAAAGAGTTCTTTGAAAATGTAAAGCCCAAGTTCATCAACAGCATCTGTTTTGTTACGACAGGACTGTCCACATGTCGAACCCTGAAGTGAGGACTATTCCCTGTGCGTTATTTATTTACCACGGAATTACACTAAAGCTTGAGGACTAAAAGCCGAGAGAAAAACCTGCTCTTCACTCCTCACTGCTGCGCACTAGGGACAGGGTGAACAGTGGCTCATTATCATTAAAGGCGCTGAAAGCAGGCGTTCTCAACAGGTTTTTTTACGCAGGGGGAGAACCCTGCCTTGGAGCTTATGGGAATTTGACCAAAGCAGTTCACAGACGGTTGATTTATACCCGGAACTGTGTTCCCTTGTGGAGAAGGGGCAGAGTTTTCTTCACTTTAAATCATGAGATAAGAATTAAGGCTATTACTTGTGCCTCTTTCGCACATGAACTCTGGAGAATCTCTAGAGAAACTCCGGAGTGTTGGGTCAGGAGACGTCCCGGAGCGGTCGTTCACACATGCAGCGCACAGTGGGAGATTTTCTGCATGAGAAGCGCCCTCGCAGCGGGAAATGAAACACATGCTTTAGGCCTGGGGGCGGAGCCTGTGCAGCATGTGCAGGAGAACCTCCGGAACATTTCTCACTCCGTTCTCACATGCGCTGACTCAGATTTCACCCAGAGTATTTACCAGGGCGCGAGGAGGACAAAGTCCGGGTGATGTCTGGGATGAATGTTGTGGGCGGTTGCGTTCACACACAGAGCTCGTCCGGGAAAACTCCGGAACATTTCTGGATTACAGTGCAGGTGTGACAGGAGCACTGGTTAGTCCAGCACTGCACTAAACTTCAGTCTTTCAGGTATTTATTCCTTACACATGTAACACTGTTAAAAAGGAAGACACGGTCCATACCATTCAAACCTGCGCCTCTTTTTGCCAGAGTCCTCAGGTGTCTTTGAGGTCCTGTCTATTTCTTTTTGAGGTGTCTGGAGCAGTACTTGTGCAGAGCGAACCCACTCGCTGACTGATCTCTGGCGGTGCTCTGTGGGCTGCAAAGCAGAGAAATCCAGCCGACTGTTCTCTCCTGGAGCTCTCTCGCTGTCAGAAGAGGAGTAGTCTGAGATCTCAGCCACCACCTGACGTCAAACAGACATTTCTTTAAGCAAAAAAGCGCTAACAATTCATATTTAAAAACTGATATTCAAAAATACAGGTCTATCAAGTAGTTTGTGTTCCATTTGAAAAGGCAAATATCAGGCTACGCAACATGAATTAACTGCACTGAGCTCAGTTTTAGTGAATGTTAAACCTGCAACCAACTCCAAAAATGTTGGGACACAGGCAAAATAACACTGAAGAGTTCCACTGTTTGACTCAGACCACTATCAGCAAGGGAATATAGAAGTGAAAAAAGGGAGCATTAACCAACGCACCAGTCTCTGCAGCAGAGCGGGGTGTGGTCACCACTTTAGGCTGAAATTTGTGAGAGAGTCAAACAGCTCAGACAGAACATTTCACAGCACCACTGTCTATTATCTGTAACACTGTGGATGATTCAGGAACTCCAGAGAAATCTCAGAGTAGGACAAGGCCAGACGCCACTACGGAATGAGCCTGACCTTCCAGCCCTCAGACATCTCTGCAGGGGAAACCACAACACTGCTGTGATAAATATAGACACGGGGGCTCAGGAGGACTTCAGAAAACTTGTCACTGAACACGGTTCAGTCCAGATCTGCCTCCTATGGTCATCACTGAGAGGAGACTCAGACGAGTGACCACAGACCCAAACTGCAGCGCTGGGTCTCCTCAGTTCTCAAACGCTTAAACAGTGTCAGTAAAAGGAAAGGTGATGGATCTCAGTGGAAACACAGCCCCCCGTCCTGACTTTTTTGTAGTGTGTAGCAGGTATTAGTATCAAATCATCACTGATTTTACAGAAAGGGGGATTGTAATTGATTTTTTGCTGTTATTTTGTGTCTCTGAGTTTCCTGAACACATTTCTTTATTTGCATTCACTACATATTTTAATAAAAATCATTCCTTACTAAATACAGATATTCACCAGCTGTGAACATTCAATCTTTACATCCCAATCAATGCTTTTAGCCCGTTCCTCTTTACAGTACATTCTTGTGTGCAAAAAATAATTTTGGCATCTCAGTAGGCTTTTTTATTAAATTCATTCATTGGCACAAGGCAGGAACACACCCTGGAGGGGGTGAACCTGGAGCAGTGACAGAGGCACTACCTTCTGCACCACTGTTCCATCAGGCTTTTTTTAAAACCCCAATTCCAATGAAGTTGGGACGTGGTGTAAAACAAATAAAAACAGAAAATGATGACTTGCAAATCCTTTTCAACTTATATTCAATTGAATACACTACAAAGACATTTAATGTTCAAACAGATTAACTTTTTTGCAAATATTAACTCATTTTGAATTTGAGGCCTACAACACGTTCCAAAAGAGTTGGGACAGGGGCAACGCTCACCACTGTGTTACATCACCTTTCCTTTTAACAACACTCAGTAAGAGTTTGGGAACTGAGGACACTAATTGTTGAAGCTTTGTAGGTGGAATTCTTTCCCATTTTTGTTTGATGTATAACTTCAGCTGCTCAACAGTCATGTTTTGCACTTCATAATTCTCCACACATTTTCAATGGGAGATATGTGTGGACTGCAGGAGGCCTGTCTAGTACCCGCAGTCTTTTACTACGAAGCCTTATTGTTGTAACACGTGCAGAATGTGGCTTGGCGTTATCTTGCTGAAATACACAGGGACGTCCCTGAAAAAGACATTGCTTGGATGGCAGCATATGTTGCTCCAAAACCTGTATGTACCTTTCAGCATTAATGAAGTGCCTTCATAGAAGTGCAAGTTAACCATGCCATGGGCACTAACACACCCCCATAGCATCAGAGATGCTGGCTTTTGAACTTTGCGCTGATAACAATTCAGACAGTCCTTTTCCTCTTTGGCCCGGAGGACACCACGTCGATGATTTCCAAAAATCTGAAACTTGAAATTTGAAACGTGGACTCGTCGGACCACGGAACACTTTTCCACTTTGCGTCAGTCCATCTCAGATGAGCTCGGACCCAGAGAAGACAGCTGTGTTTCTGGGTGTTGTTGATATATGGCTTAGGCTTTGCGTGGTAGTTTTAACTTGCTCTTGTAGATGGAGCGACGAACTGTGTTCACTGATAACGGTTTTCTGAAATGTTCCTGAACCCATGTGGTAATATTCGTTACAGAATGATGTCGGTTTTTGCGGCTTACTTACAGAGATTTCTCCAGTTTCTCTGAATCTTTTGATGATATTATGGGCTGTAGACGATGAAATCCCTAAATTTGGGGTTGTAATTAATATAATTTGATTTGTATGAAACTAAAATACATAAATGAAACAAAACTATAAATGCATATGTGGTTGGGCCCTGAAACGTTGCTGTAATATTTGAAAAAGACAAATGTTAGTGGAGGACCATAAATATCATAAATATAGAAGAATAATACACAATAAACACGCCTTAAACAATCTCACAAGGAAACGGGTCTGACTCAAACAGATATGTATCATCACAGACATTAGCGTAACAAACTGAACCTCCCTCAGTCAGCGTGGTCATGACAGAGGTCGCAATGTGGGGCATATCACCTGAAGATATGTGACACGTGCAGGAAGTAACAGATCATTAAAACTCAGAGACCGGAAGTGTGCATTTGCTTCTGAATGGGGTTAAGGGGACGCGTCCTATAGTGGTGTGTGCGTAGGAGGATGTGTTTGAACATGAGAACACTGCACTGTCACCGATAACACGCCTGATGCAGTGAAGGAACTGGTTTCTTGTGGAAAAATCCAGACTGCTACCTGCCTCCTTGTCATGTGGAGGCATGATCCACATTCCAGCAGACGCTGTCAGCCTACGTGTTCTTTTTATTTGACTCCACTTCACCCCACAGGGCTACCTGCCAGCAGACGTCATACTGCACATGCTCACACTTTCTCCCTGGCTGTTTTTCGTCCCATTCTTCCTCCCCTTTCTCTCTCTCTCTCTCTCTAAGCTCCCCCTTTTCTTGTCCCTCTCTGAGTTGATCCCACCCTCTGTCCCCCCCTCTCGCTAGAACACCATGTTCCTGGCTCCAACTCAAAAATGTGTTCGCCCTGCAGTGAGCGAATCTGAATGGAGGAGTACACAAACTTCACTCTATCAACTCTGTGTTGGTTCAGATTTGGTGTATGTACTCAGCAGAGTCATAGTAACGAGGCATTTCCCAGCCTTACTGGAACAGGACGGCCTAGCTGCCTCATGAAAAAGGAGGGCTGCCTGCAGATAAGAGTATTTGCTCTCCAGAAAGTAGGATGTCAGGAATGTTTGGAGGGGTCGTATACATTGTGGGTGGCTGAAGATTGAAAGTTTAATACTTCAATCAATCTTCAATTAATATTTCATCAGCCCAATGTCCTCGGTTCAACTAGTGAACTCTGCAAATCATTAAAAATATTGAACAGTTATCAGGACAAATGATGCCAAACTACACCAAACTACAGGAGAAATACAGGACTGATGTTGAGGCTGATTTCCTCCTCCAGAAATTTGCAAAAGATGATCTAGAGTCCCATTTTTACTCCTCCATTCTTCTCGCAGTGCAGCTGGCCCACAGCAGTTGTGTGCCATTAATATGAAGCATGTTCGACATATACTCGGCGGCCTGTGAGTTTGGGGTGGACGCTGACTCTCGGGTATGAAACACAACATTGACGTCAAGCCTGAAAACCAGTCAATCAATCGGCCCGAGCTGAACAGAACATGTCAGCACACCATAGCATTGGATTTGTTGTCATTCACATTGTTTACTTCTCGTGTGTGAGAAACGGCCACAAGGTTTCGAACACTGGAGCCATCGGTCAGGGCAGAGTGTGTAGTGTGGGGACTTTGACAACTAAAAACAATAACAAATCAATTAAACAATAATAAATTAATTAAATTAGTGAAAAATATCATCTGCTGTAACCACTTCAAAAAGTAGTGATTTTGGCGAAGGAAATGGAAATAGAGACCATAGGAGACCTGTTGGTTTGGACACAGAACCAATCAGAGGACTCAGACAGGTTGGTGTTTAGTCTCGTTATAGTGTGTGTGGCGGTGTTTAGTCTCATTAGTGTGTGTGTGGGTTGGTGTTTAGTCTCGTTATAGTGTGTGTGGCGGTCTTTAGTCTCATTATAGTGTGCAGGTTGGTGTTTAGTCTCGTTATAGTGTGTGTGGCGGTGTTTAGTCTCATTAGTGTGTGTGTGGGTTGGTGTTTAGTTTCGTTATAGTGTGTGTGGCGGTGTTTAGTCTCATTACAGTGTGCAGGTTGATGTTTAGTCTTGTTATAGTGTGTGTGGCGGTGTTTAGTCTCATTAGTGTGTGTGTGGGTTGGTGTTTAGTTTCGTTATAGTGTGTGTGGGTCGGTGTTTAGTCTCATTACAGTGTGCAGGTTGATGTTTAGTCTTGTTATAGTGTGTGTGGCGGTGTTTAGTCTCATTACAGTGTGTAGGTTGGTGTTTAGTCTCGTTAGTGTGTGTGTGCGTGTGTGTGTTTAGTCTCGTGAGTGTGTTTGTTGGTGTTTAGACTCGTTAGTGTGTGTGTTTGTGTTTAGTCTCGTGAGTGTGGGTGTGTTGGTGTTTAGTCTCATTATAGGGTGTTGCAGTGTTTAGTCTCGGTAGTGTTTGTAGGTTGGTGTTTACTCTCGTCAGTGTGTGTGTGTGGTGAAGTTCAGTGTCATTAGTGTGTCTTGATGTTCAGTCTAGTTAGTGTGTGTATGTTGGTGTTCAGTCTAGTTAGTGTGTGTTGGTGTTTAGTCTTGTTGGTGTGTGGTAGTCTTTGTGTTAGAAGGTGTATCCTGAGTAAATAAAGGATGTTGCACCATGGCTGAGCATTTCTGCTTTAAAACTGCAGCATTTCAAACAGAAACACATTGAGAGAGACAGGGTTTCCTACCTCACACGTCTAAGGAGCCAACCACACCAACTCAAGGGCGGGGCATTCCAGCTAGTGCAGAGACTACTTGCCTAGCCACAGATCTGCATGTAATAAATGAAGGCGCATGTAGGTGTAAAGATCCAATTACAGATTCCAACCCTCCTTCAAAAGATACACAGTGCAGTGTCTGCAGTACTGACACCAAACCAGCAACAAAAGATGCCCTATTTTCCCTATTTCAGCTCGGTGGAGCATCACAATGATTTGAAGCAGTAAATGTAAGGTTAAAAGTCTACCTTTTGTTGATTTAAGGTGTTCAGGGAACTATAAATGGTATAAATGCATTTATTTACTCTGGAAATATCTTCTACAACTTTAACTCTTAACAGAGAGGAGAGCTCCTAAATGAGCATTTACTTAAGACTGAAAATGAGAAGGCGGCACGGTGGAGCAGCAGGAAGTGTCGCAGTCACACAGCTCCAGGGACCTGGAGGTTGTGGGAGCGATTCCCGCTCCGGGTGACTGTCTGTGAGGAGTGTGGTGTGTTCTCTCTGTGTCTGCGTGGGTTTCCTCCGGGTAACTGTCTGTGAGGAGTGTGGTGTGTTCTCCCTGTGTCTGCGTGGGTTTCCTCCGGGTGACTGTCTGTGAGGAGTGTGGTGTGTTCTCCCTGTGTCTGCGTGGGTTTCCTCCGGGTGACTGTCTGTGAGGAGTGTGGTGTGTTCTCCCTGTGTCTGCGTGGGTTTCCTCCGGGTGACTGTCTGTGAGGAGTGTGGTGTGTTCTCTCTGTGTCTGCGTGGGTTTCCTCCGGGTGACTGTCTGTGAGGAGTGTGGTGTGTTCTCCCTGTGTCTGCGTGGGTTTCCTCCGGGTGACTGTCTGTGAGGAGTGTGGTGTGTTCTCCCTGTGTCTGCGTGGGTTCCCTCCGGGTGACTGTCTGTGAGGAGTGTGGTGTGTTCTCCCTGTGTCTGCGTGGGTTTCCTCCGGGTGACTGTCTGTGAGGAGTGTGCTGTGTTCTCCCTGTGTCTGCGTGGGTTTCCTCCGGGTGACTGTCTGTGAGGAGTGTGGTGTGTTCTCCCTGTGTCTGCGTGGGTTTCCTCCGGGTGACTGTCTGTGAGGAGTGTGGTGTGTTCTCCCTGTGTCTGCGTGGGTTTCCTCCGGGTGCTCCGGTTTCCTCCCACGCTCCAAAAACACATGTTGGTAGGTGGATTGGTAACTTAAAAGTGTCTGTAGGTGTGAGTGAATGTGTGAGTGTGTGTTGCCCTGTGAAGGACTGGCGCCCCCTCCAGGGTGTGTTGCCAAGTTACAGAGGTTACAGACAAAGAATAAATGAATAAAGATGGGCAGCCACAACAGAAATAGGAAGTAAATGTAGCAGTACGACCAGGAAAGTAGTGCCACAGAAGAGGACCAGGATTTAACAGTGTCCGTAGGTCACAGACTTTAGGCTGGATTTGAAGAAGACCCTGACTGAAGAATGGTACGTGTCTCCACAGAGGGAGCCAAGAGGTCATGAGTTCCTGGAGGGAGGGAATACCATTCTGAGATGCAGCTGTGTGTGGTTTGTGACCCAGAACTAATCAGAGAGAACAGATTTTTAAACCGTCAGGTATGGCTCCCCAAACAGGAATTAAGCTTAGTCCTGGACTACACAGCACTCTGAATGGTGATTTTTTTATTGAAAGGAGGATGTAGTCCAGGACTAAGAGAACATCCCCAAAGAGAGGCCCATACTTCATAAACCTGTCGTGAAATGGTCCACAGTGCCCTCTAATGGTGCCAAATCACATAACCCCAGCCCTACTCACCACAGGACTCTGCTCCTTTGAGAGAGGAGAGCCATCCTGGTGCTCACTGTCACTCTCTGAATCAATGGTAGGAGGGTCGTCCATGTCTATGATCAAAACAGCAGAGTAAAGAGAGGTTCAAACTCCTGCAGGTACAGCATCAACTATGAACTTCTGCAGCATGTTACTTTACTTGTGCAGCAAATCTAAAATCATTAAACGTAGGCTCTGATCAAGATAATGTCTTTCTTTCATCATCTTTAAGCACTTCATCCTGTTCAAGATTACAGTGGATATCCATGTGAAATCACTGGACAATAGACAAGAACACACACTCACCCAGTCACTCACACACACACCCAGTCATACACATATTCACCCAGTCACACACACACTCACACACTCTCCCAGTCACTCACACACTCACCCAGTCACTCACACACTCACCCAGTCACTCACGCCTGTGGACAGTTTCACACACTCTCCCAGTCACTCACACACTCACCCAGTCACTCACACACTCACCCAGTCACTCACACCTAGAAAGAAATTAAACACACTCATCCAGTCACTCACACCTGTGGACAATTTATCATACTCACCCAGTCACACACATATTCACCCAGACACTCACCCAGTCACTCATATGTGGACAGTTTCACACTCACCCATTCACTCACACCCTCACACATGGACACACACACACACACATACTTGTGGACAGTTTTACCTGGAGGACACCTATGAAGACACTGGGAGAAATTAGAAAAATCAACTGAAATATTAATTAAAAGTGTAAAGAAATACTTTCTCCCTGTCCTTCCACTTTGAAAAGACAAGTCAGTGCTATGGGTCTAAAAGAATGTGCAGCTGTCATTAAGTCATTACCAGGAAAAGGAATTCAACTAGAACAACAAAACTAAAGTAATAAAGAGTGATTCTGTCACTGCTCCACACCCCAATAAAACAGTCCACTCTTTAAAGTGAATGAGTCTGTACCGGCTCCTGTTCTGAGCAAACGGAGACATCTGCTGGAAGAGCTGACCACATCCCGAGGGCACGGCCTGCACCGCTCTGGGGCCTCTGAGCTGGGGAGATGATGTGGGAGCTGGCTCTCATGATCAGACTGATCCTCCTCACTGGAGCTCCAGGCAATGTGGACAGCATCCTCTTCTCCAGATCTCACTACGCAGACAGACAAAATATTTTCTGTTACGCATGCTCACTCATTTTTACAGTACTCCATTGAAATCAATGGGGAGGGGGAGAAAGGGCTCCAGGGGGAGAAAGATATACAGGGAGAACACACCACACTCCTCACAAACAGGTGTGTTCTCCCTGTGTCTGCGTGGGTTTCCTCCGGGTGACTGTCTGTGAGGAGTGTGGTGTGTTCTCCCTGTGTCTGCGTGGGTTTCCTCCGGGTGACTGTCTGTGAGGAGTGTGGTGTGTTCTCCCTGTGTCTGTGTGGGTTTCCTCCGGGTGACTGTCTGTGAGGAGTGTGCTGTGTTCTCCCTGTGTCTGCGTGGGTTTCCTCCGGGTGACTGTCTGTGAGGAGTGTGGTGTGTTCTCCCTCTGTCTGCGTGGGTTTCCTCCGGGGGACTGTCTGTGAGGAGTGTGGTGTGTTCTCCCTGTGTCTGCGTGGGTTTCCTCCGGGTGACTGTCTGTGAGGAGTGTGCTGTGTTCTCCCTGTGTCTGCGTGGGTTTCCTCCGGGTGACTGTCTGTGAGGAGTGTGGTGTGTTCTCTCTGTGTCTGCGTGGGTTTCCTCCGGGTGACTGTCTGTGAGGAGTGTGGTGTGTTCTCCCTGTGTCTGCGTGGGTTTCCTCCGGGTGACTGTCTGTGAGGAGTGTGGTGTGTTCTCCCTGTGTCTGCGTGGGTTTCCTCCGGGTGACTGTCTGTGAGGAGTGTGGTGTGTTCTCTCTGTGTCTGCGTGGGTTTCCTCCGGGTGACTGTCTGTGAGGAGTGTGGTGTGTTCTCCCTGTGTCTGCGTGGGTTTCCTCTGGGTGACTGTCTGTGAGGAGTGTGGTGTGTTCTCCCTGTGTCTGCGTGGGTTTCCTCCGGGTGACTGTCTGTGAGGAGTGTGGTGTGTTCTCCCTGTGTCTGTGTGGGTTTCCTCCGGGTGACTGTCTGTGAGGAGTGTGCTGTGTTCTCCCTGTGTCTGCGTGGGTTTCCTCCGGGTGACTGTCTGTGAGGAGTGTGGTGTGTTCTCCCTCTGTCTGCGTGGGTTTCCTCCGGGGGACTGTCTGTGAGGAGTGTGCTGTGTTCTCCCTGTGTCTGCGTGGGTTTCCTCCGGGTGACTGTCTGTGAGGAGTGTGCTGTGTTCTCCCTGTGTCTGCGTGGGTTTCCTCCGGGTGACTGTCTGTGAGGAGTGTGGTGTGTTCTCTCTGTGTCTGCGTGGGTTTCCTCCGGGTGACTGTCTGTGAGGAGTGTGGTGTGTTCTCTCTGTGTCTGCGTGGGTTTCCTCCGGGTGACTGTCTGTGAGGAGTGTGGTGTGTTCTCCCTGTGTCTGCGTGGGTTTCCTCCGGGTGACTGTCTGTGAGGAGTGTGGTGTGTTCTCCCTGTGTCTGCGTGGGTTTCCTCCGGGTGACTGTCTGTGAGGAGTGTGGTGTGTTCTCTCTGTGTCTGCGTGGGTTTCCTCCGGGTGACTGTCTGTGAGGAGTGTGGTGTGTTCTCCCTGTGTCTGCGTGGGTTTCCTCTGGGTGACTGTCTGTGAGGAGTGTGGTGTGTTCTCTCTGTGTCTGCGTGGGTTTCCTCCGGGTGACTGTCTGTGAGGAGTGTGGTGTGTTCTCCCCGTGTCCGTGTGGGTTTCCTCTGGGTGCTCCGGTTTCCTCCCACAGTCCAAAAACACACGTTGGTAGGTGGATTGGCGACTCAAAAAGTGTCCGTAGGTGTGAGTGTGTGAGTGAATGTGTGTGTGTTGCCCTGTGAAGGACTGGCGCCCCCTCCAGGGTGTATTCTCGCCTTGCGCCCAATGATTCCAGGTAGGCTCTGGACCCACTGCGACCCTGAATTGGATAAGAGGTTACAGATAATGAATGAATGTGTTAAATGAAGTGTGCTGTAGATTTAACAAATCCATATGATCAGGAAAACATCTGGAAACAAACTTGTGTGTGTGTGTGTCACAACAAATCCTTATATTTTTACTGTATTAATGTATTTAAAGTAATTATATATAATACAGATAGACAAATAGATAATGGGAATTGTTTACATAATCAATAGAAAAACAAAAATATTAAGAATAAATGAGTAAATGAGAAAGAAATAAAAAAACCTATATAATTATATTAATGATTAATTTTTGAGTGATCTATCTATTATTTATTTTGGTAAGACCTGGTCCACCTCCACTGACCTGTGGTAATAAGTGACCCGTTACCTGGTGTTGATGACGGTCTGAACCGCTGTCCGGCTCTGCCCCTGGGTCCAGATGTTTGAAGTTTCTAGAAAACAAATCACTACACATTTAACATTAGATTCAGACTTTACCCAGACTTTATTCTGGCCCAGGTCTGACCCACATTCTCTATTCCCATCGCCCGTTTACCACATGGAATCAGGACACTGCTCCCGCTCGGCACAAGAGGCTTATACACACACACACACTTTTTCTGATGCACTGCCCAAATGAACATCTGTATCATAGGGACCATTCCGCTCATTAGACCAGAGACAGCTCACCTTGACCACAGCAGAGTCCAAGAAGCTCTCGCCACATCTCTCCCAGGACCCAGTGCTCTTGGAGCTCTCTGAGTTTCTCCTGTGGAAGGCTTCTGTAACGTCCTCCGGAAACAACACACACCTCATCTCCCGGGTCTTTCTCTTGCGCTTTGGAGAACATGGGAACAACATGGAGGAGAACCTCAATTAGGGTTCCTTCACCGATACTGGGTTCACTTTAGGACTCATTTAGGAGAGTTTTCATATTGAAATTGATTTAGAGGCAAAGAGGATAATGATGAAAAATAGAGACTTTTAATTAAAGCCTGGTTTTTCAAGAAAAAGAACAATGTTTAACAAGTTTAAAATAAAGTAATGAATAATATTCAAATATCACACACACACACACACACGTATATATATATATATATATTATCTGAAGTAAAAACAGGGAAAGAAAATGTCTTGAGGAAAAAATATGGTAAAAAAAAACACATTAGTATCTTTATTAATTTTAGTCCTTCAGCCTTGGAACATATCCGAGGTAAAAACACGAGACGAATGTAATATTTTTAACTTTAACAACTTTATTAGCGATACGTTCGACGCTGTAAGGTAAATATGAGGTAAATATCTGAGGTAAGATAAAGGTGTCGCTACCTAAACTAGCTTAACCTCATACATTCAGTGTTTTAACGTAAATATCTGAGGTAAATGTAATGAGGTCAATTTCCTCTGCAGCTTTAGTGGAATGTTCACTGTTTAAACGTAAAAATAATGAGGTATTTTTTCTCTCTACAGCTTTGGTGCAGTATATTCACTGTTGTGAGGTAAATATCTGAGGTAAGTTAGTAACGTATCTGCAGCAGCGCGATAAAGTCAGGGCTCGTGAGAGAACCGGATCACTCAGAACTCACCTTAGAAAAAGTAGACATTGTGTGGGTTCAGAGGTTCAGACTGTGTCCCTGGGTAAAGGGGGTTGTGGGTTAGTTCTGGGGACGAGCAGCGTTAGGTCCAGTGTAGTTATGTTCCATATTAATAAAGAGAAAGAGACGTTATTAACAAGCTTTACGCGACCGGTCCAGTGATAGAGTCGACTCCGAAAGAACTGATTCTTCGAGAGCGCCTGGGAGCGACTCTCTGCCGTTGATTCTGAGAGTCGAAATTCTCGGAATCGACTCAATCAATTTTTCGATTGCATTCTTCAGCCCACTTTAGACCAAACAGAAAATGGACGGATGATTCTCATGTGGAGAAACCACATACAATAAAGTTACATTATAATTTTAAGAGAAGTGTACAAATGTAATACTTTGAAAAATGTAGAAGTGTAAGAGTGTAATGCCATGCAAAATAAACATAGCACAAAAAGTAAGGAAATGTGTGTTTGAAGATTATTTCTTTGTTGTAACAGTGCTTCTTGGTAATAAATCTTACACCGTTGGAGCCTGTTAACTTCCCTTTTAAATGGTGCCACATTTGTGAGGAACGTGTGTTTGTGGGAGGAGCAGTGGAGCTGAGTGTGTGGGTTACGCCCAGGAAAGATTTGCCAAATTCTCTCTGCCAAAGACACACAGTTTATTCTGCCATTGACTCGTTTGGTGTGTGGTGACTGGATGATTGAAGTTTGAAGAAACGAGAACATGTTGGAAATTTAACAAACGAACCACACACAGCCACAACAGCCTCCACCTCCTCCTCCTCACGCTGGTCACCAGCCTGGTCTCACACCGCTGTGGGACGGCATCCCTTTCTTCAACCAGCGTTTATCTGGAGTCAGCCGCCGTGGTTGTGCGGGTCGCTCTGGCACCAACAGCACGTCCAAGCGGATCCCACAAGTGTTCAGTGGGGTTGAGTTCAGGAGCTGGCAGGTCGTTCCCTCCTCTCCACTCCCACAGTCTGGAGGTAGTCTCTGATAAACCCCGCTCTGTGGGGCGAGTGTTTGGAGGATGGAGTTCGGTCTCAGACTGTGGAGGTATGAGAGCGCCGCTGGTTACAGGATTTCTCTCTCTCTCTCTGCACTGAGAAGCCTCCAATGATGACAAGCCTCGTTTTTCCAGTGAGGGAGGTGCCGCCCCACACCATCACACAGAATAAACTGTCTTTGGCAGAGAGGATTTGACACATTTTTAATGGAACCCACACACTCAGCTCCACTGCTCCTCCCACAAACACACGCTCCTCACAAATGTGGTACCATTTAAAAGGGAAGTGAACAGGCTCCAACGGTGTAAGATTTATTACCAAGAAGCACTGTTACAACAAAGAAATACTCCACCAAACACACGCTTCCTTACGTTTTGTGCTGTTTATATATCTTTAGCTCAGTATAAATATGACATTGCATCATGTAAACAGATGGTTGTGTAAAATATGCATTAAACTGTTATTATTAAACAATATGCACGCTGTAAATAGTGTTATACACGTGTAATATGCAAATATAATATTATATAGTTATTCAAAGAGCAGAATCAGGATGGGATTCATTGGCCGCACCTCGTATTCACTGATACACACAAGGGATTTATCTGTAATTCTCTAGGAATGTACACTGTGCATATCATTTAAATAAAAAGGTACACA
Organism: Hoplias malabaricus; assembly: GCF_029633855.1. NCBI lineage: Eukaryota > Metazoa > Chordata > Actinopteri > Characiformes > Erythrinidae > Hoplias > Hoplias malabaricus. The sequence continues at coordinate 43,733,589 of NC_089809.1, forward strand.
ACATACAAACTGTAGATATGTTATATGCAGGAGACAATCAACCCAGATTAACAGGAAAAGTGACATGAAATGAGTGTAACAGGTCAAACAACTGTAAAGAGCAGAGCAGACGTGTGAGTGGAGCAGAGCATTAACGCAGTATTGTCTCTCTAAGCTCCAGCAGATGGTGATGTTGCTGGTCAGTGGTGTAGGACAGTGATGATAATGAGGATACAGACTGT
>NC_089809.1:43738809-43778809 GCF_029633855.1 Hoplias malabaricus
AGAAGAGAGAGATAGAGAGAGAGAGAGAGAGAAGAGAGAGAGAGAGAGAGAGGAGAGAAGAGAGAGAGAAGAGAGAGAGAGGAGAGAGAGCGAGGGGAGAGAAAGGAGAGAGAGGAGAGAGAGCGAGGGGAGAGAGAAGAGAGAGAGAGGAGAGAGAAGAGAGAGAGAGAGAGAGAGAGAGAGAAGAGAGAGAAGAGAGAGAGAGAGCGAGGGGAGAGAGAAGAGAGAGAGAGGAGAGAGAGAGAGAGAGAGCGAGGGGAGAGAGGAGAGAGAGGAGAGAGAAGAGAGAGAGAGAGAGAAGAGAGAGAGAGAGGAGAGAGAGCGAGGGGAGAGAGAAGAGAGAGAGAGGAGAGAGAAGAGAGAGAGGAGAGAGAGAGGGAAGAGAGGAGAGAGAAGAGAGAGAGAGAGAGAAAGAGAGAGAAGAGAGAGAGAGGAGAGAGAAGAGAGAGAGAGGGGGAAGAGAGAGAAATAGAGAGGAGAGAGAGAGAGAGAGTGTGTGTGTATCTGACGGTCTTCAGTATTCATCCTGTGTGTCATCAGGGACCCCCCCTTCCTGTGCCAGGGCCTCATGTTCCTCTCCTTCTGCACTGGCCTCCTAGAAAAACATCCGCCACAAAACGACAAATTAGTCAATGTCTCCAGCCCTGTTACATCCGGACCGTCACAGACACACCACACCGTCCTGGACCTGAGGCACACTGCCCAGGAAAGCGCCGCCGAGAACGGTTTAGTGACTTCAGCTCCAGAGCTGTGCTATAAGACTTTAATTTTCCTCACGGCTGTTACCTGGTCCCTACTCCACCCAGGAGCTCTCCAGGAGTCCACAAACCACACTCACTGCCACCAGCCCGAGAGCGTGAGGAGCACAGGCTTCGTCCGAGACGTGGGACCCCAGCCACCACCTCTTTTCCAACTGCCCTTAACTAGGAAAGTCACTTTAGACACTGTAGCTTTTTGCGGTCAATACACTGTCCCAGAAATAACTGTGAAAACGATATTATTGTCAATTTAAGAACATCAGGGCCACGGACACGAAGATAAGAGAAGAGCATAATACAATTACAGCCATTTTAAGAGCAATTCATTTGATCAAAAACCTTTGTTAAAAATATTCAGACACTTGAATTGAAACAGGGGCGGCGCAGTGGAGCAGCAGGTCGTGTCCCTGTCACAGCTGCAAGGTCCTGAGGGTTCAAGCCTCGCTCCGAGTGACTGTGAGGAGTGGCATATTTCATTCATTCATTCATTGTCTGTGACCCTTATCCAGTTCAGGGCGGCGGTGGGTCCAGAGCCTACCCAGAATCACTGGGCACAAGGCGGGAACACACCCTGGAGGGGGCGCCAGTCCTTCACAGGGCGACACACACTCACATATTCACTCACACACTCACACCTACAGACACTTTTGAGTCTCCAATCCACCTGGAGGAAACCCACACAGACACAGGGAGAACACACCACACTCCTCACAGACAGTCACCTGGAGGAAACCCACACAAACAGAGAGAACACACATCACACTCCTCACAGACAGTCACCCGGAGGAAACCCACGCAGACACAGGGAGAACACACCACACTCCTCACAGACAGTCACCTGGAGCGGGACTCGAACCCACAACCTTTAGGACCCTGGAGCTGTGACAGAGACACTAGCTGCTGCTCCACAGCAGGACACAGAATTGAATCATTAAAAACTATTAATATAATGAAACTAATTAACCATTCCCTTTAACAAAGAGCCCTTGTAGAACCGTCATTTGTAAGAGCGTACCAGTAACGCTATGCTACCTGACAGATCAACACACTGGAGGAGAACCACGTCATTAAGACAGGATTGTATAAAGCACGTCTGTGGTGCAATGGAGCTCTTCTTTGGAGCGATGGATCTCTCCTCAGTATCTTTGGGACGAGCTGGAGCGGTGTGATCCAGAAATAAGCATCTAACACCAGCACCTGACCTCGCTGATGCTCTGCGCCTGAGTGCAATCAAATTCTTACAGCAGTGTTTCAGCATTTAGTATAAAGTCTGTTTAAAAGAGTAGAGACCGCATCAAACTCCTGATTAATGTCCTTCATTTCAGAAGAAATCAGCTGTGAGTGCAGTGTATTTTCTATTTTTATTCACTGACGATAAGCAGGCGCTCCGAACACACGGGAGATAAACAGCACTGTCCGCGAGGTCTAGAGGAAACCCACACAGAGGGAGAGAGCACCAACCTGGTCGTCTGCAGAGTACAGCACCTCCATTAGTCTCTCCACAAACGGCCCGTTGTCCTGGCCCTGCTCCTGGCACAGCAGCTCCACCTCCCGCAGCTTCCCAAAGTAGAAGTCCCTCTCCTTCTCCACACCCTCCAGTGCCAGCTTTAACGTGTTCAACTACAACCACACGGAGAGAGGGAGTCATTAAACCAAGCCAAATGAAACCGCAGTGCACCAGTGAACACCAAACACACACCCAGCCTGCTGCAGTGTGACACTCTAGGGCAGAGGTTCCCAACCACTAGGCCGAGGAGCGCTACCGAGCCGCAATAACCGCCAACTACCACACGGGGCAGTAGCAGCAGAGATTTTTAAAATGATCAGTTATTATTTTAATATCATGTTTTTATTAAGAGAGAGATTAAAACATTCAAGAGTCAGTGTGTGATTATTAATGTCTCTGTCTCTGTCTCCGTCTCTGCCGTCTCTGTTTCTGTCTCCGTCTTTGCCGTCTCTGTCTCCGTCTCTGTTTCTGTCTCCGTCTCTGCCGTCTCTGTCTCCGCCTCTGTCTCCGTCTCTGCCATCTCTGCCTCCGCCGTCTCCGTCTCTGCTGTCTCTGTTTCTGTCTCCGTCTCTGTATCCGTCTCTGCCTCCGCCGTCTCCGTCTCTGTTTCTGTCTCTGCCGTCTCCATCTCTGCTGTCTCTGTTTCTGTCTCCGTCTCTGCCGTCTCTGTCTCCGCCTCTGTATCCGTCTCTGCCTCCGCCGTCTCCGTCTCTGTTTCTGTCTCTGCCGTCTCCATCTCTGCTGTCTCTGTTTCTGTCTCCGTCTCTGCCGTCTCTGTCTCCGCCTCTGTATCCGTCTCTGCCTCCGCCGTCTCCGTCTCTGTCGTCTCCATCTCTGCTGTCTCTGTCTCTGGATCAAAGTGAAGCCCTGTGGACGCAGTTGTCCTCTCCACCCTCAGGTTTGTGAGAGGTTGGGTTTTTACAGCGTTATACTATAATTTAAAGTGAGAGGGCAAATATAAACATGTGCTCGCTCGGATGTGAGCTGCACATTCTCAGATGTTCACACTCGGGTTTGTCCAGTGTGTCCTGAACCTCTCTGGGCTGGTTAACACCGGCCTCTGTTTCCACTCAGAGCCTGAGGCGATGTGGACCACTCTCAGTCACTGAAAATACAATTTCAAAATCCGTAAACCCCACCCCTACCCCAGTCCACCAGAAACGCCGGGGGGCAGGGGTGGTGTCGGTCTGCGATGGAACACATGGGAACCCCTGCTCTAGGACATGGCACTCGTGAATAAGTTTAGAAGTGAATTGTGGGTAATGTGGGTGAATTCCACAGTAAAGTCTGACCCACGCTGCAGGAAGAGCCGGGCTCATTCAGTCGTCCTGAGTGGAGGGAGATCGTAAACGATGATCCCGCAGTGAGGGGAATCTATAGAGCTGTAACTGAGGCAGTGAGGGAGGGAGGTGCAGAGTGGTGTCTGTATTTAAAGCTTGTTTAAAATGCTGCCTGTCTTTGACTCTGACAGGGGGCGCTAGTGACCAGGGTCCGGGCAATGAGCTGAAATATTTAATACTTAATATTAATATTCAATGTGAGCGCAGGGAACCAGCCGCTGTCTGTTTGGGAAACTCCCGCGAGGGTTGAGGAGCAGAGCCGTCTGTCGGTGTGTGTGTGTGTGTGTGTGTGTGTGTGGTGTATATTCCAGGCGGATGGTGCAGAGTAGGGACTACGTCAGTTCGGATTTTAAAACCCTGCAGGCTTAACACAGTGTTAAGAGGAAAGCGGTCGTGAACCTGTTCGTTAAGTTGTGCTACTTGAGCCTCCAGCTCCTTCTCTCCCTTGGCGGGGGTTGCTGACACCACAGGGGTCTTTTTGGCTGAAGAGGGCCGTGAGGTTGATGTGGACGATTTAGGAGTTGAAGATGATGATCTAGCTGAAGCTGATGATCCTGTTCACACATTGATTAAAAGAATGTGGATGGCACTGTTAGTCTGAGCATCATAAAGAGCACACGACTCTAGACATGAACAATCAACCAGAAGAGAAAGGTTTAGTGCATCCATCAGGGTCTGTACACTCATCAGCCCTAACATTAGAACCACCCTGTGCCTCCAAAACAGGTGATAAGAGCAGCAGATCCTGTAACTCCTGGAAGCCGTGAGGTGGTGGTTCCCACAGACGCTGCCGTTAGGGAACACCACTTGCTCTGCAGGGTTAAGGGAGGTGGTCAGGGTCAGATTCTCCAGCAGAGCATCACCCAGAGCATCACACCGCCTCCACCTTCACGGGCGGATCTCTTGGTGAGTACTGACCACACACACTGAGAGCAGGACTTTTGGAGACTGACCCATCACAATGTGACCCTCCGTCCTGCATCCAGCGCCAGCTTCACCGTCTGATAAACTGCCCCTCCTTCGACAGGGGGCGCTGTAACCACATCACCTATCAGTGGTTTTAATCTTGTGGCTGATCAGTGTACATCCCCAGTTAACTCTTTAGTTAGAATTAATCATTAATCCTCAGCTAGTCACTTCAGTGAGAAAAAGCAAGGCGAACAAAAGGGAGAGAGAGAGAGAGAGAGAGAGAGAGAGAGAGAGAGAGAGAGAGAGGGCCGACCTGCTGTGGGGGAGCTGGCTGCGTGGTGAGACTTCTTGGGCAGGTTAAAAATCTGCTCTCCAGGGTCCGGCGGGGGGATGGCATCCTGTCCCTGTCGCGCCTGCACAGGGTCGTACTCCTTACCGTCATAATTGGCATCGAAGAACTTCTTGAACCACTGAATGAAGTCCAGGTTGTCCTGAAATCGTCCCTTGACAAGTTTCTCTACAGGAATAATCTGCAGAGAGAAGAAGATTCGCCGTGAAACGACGCTACAACAAAACCACAAGTTCATTATGTACAAAAGCCCTAAACCTTCATTTATTATTATTTATTTATCATCATTCACTAGTGTCCGGTTCCCCACGGCCCTCATCTTCGGCATGGAGCGTCTCTCACCTTGTCCACATTCATCCTCTTGAAGGAGGCCTGCAGGAGTTTAAAGTTGTGAATGTATTCGTGCTCCAGCTTCGCCTGGAACTTCACCTTCTTAAGACTGATGCAGCCAGGGAACAGCATGTCCATGAACTGGCAGTAAGCAGCACCTGCGGGAAGAGAGGCTGCGTTAAGAAGAACCGCTTATAGATCATTAGTGATGGAACTGTGTGCCACTTTAATGACTCTGGCCTTTAATTGAACTTTATGGAGCTTTTCCTCTAAATGGTACCTACATTACTCAGCTGTACCCTGTTTTATTACTTTTCCATTACCAAAATGTGGTACCTGGAACAAGTCGAGTAGGGACTAAACCGTGGAGTGTAAACCTTGCAGAGCGCTGATCGTCCAGAGAGAGTCGTCACTCTACGCCACGCAACGCAGACGACCAGCACCAACTCTCCATCTGTAAAATCTCCAGCTGCAGCAGAGATCACGTTTGTTTTTATCCGACTCACGACGGCAGCTCGTAAAATGACGCCGTGGTCTTTTGAAGAGGTTCAAACGCTCCTTGGATCGGTGGCCGACGAAAGAATCCAGCGAGAGCTGGACGCTGCAACAAGGAAGGAACAAACTCTACTGATCTGTCTGAACTGATGACGGAGCTGTGTTCAGTCCCAAACAACAACAACAACAACAAAACAACAACACGCCAATACAATATATTACCGCTGCCGTTGTTGTGGTTTGCAAAGCCTGCTGTTCCCATTAGAGTCTTTTAACACCACCATCAACACCAGCCACAACAACAGAAGTACACAATGCTCCAGTCCAAAAGTGGGTGGAGTTATGTTTCCACGTGCACTGATATAAACACACGCTGCTCCTCCTCCACGTTCCGTTTAAAGACGTGTTACACTACTTTAATTTCATACGACTGACTCCGCCCACAAACTCCATCCTAAACACAGTGGGTGGAGCCACAGCCTCTAATCCACTGCAGTAACACACTGTTTACACCGTCACACACCTCCATCACATCATTCTACCGTCTCCAACCAATCAGCACACTCCATTTACTCCACTGTTTATTTCCTCCGTTTGGACAGTAGGGGGCACAGTGCACTCCCACACCACCTCAACTCCACTCACGAGTGCAGCCATTGGCTCAGGAGCCTCTGAACAAATGTCCATATTTTACCTGGTTCACCAATGAAACATTAGTTACAGTGTGCTTTATGTAATTGACATGCAAATGATTTGCTGGTAGAAAGCACTGAAACTGATTCATCAACTGTGCTCAGATCTCTGCTTGTTTCCATGTAGTACATAACCTTTATGAATCAGATGATGAAGAGTCATATGTTGTTCAGTGAGGTCAGGTCTGACCTGCAACAACCACTACTTCAAATATAAAGGAATTAAACCTGGAGAACACAATGCAGGAGAAACACAAAAACAACCCACCACTGAACAAACACACAGTAAGAGCCTGCTATTGTTACTCTGATGTAGTTATTGATCAGACACTAACGCACTCTTGGCCCGGCAGTGTGCTGTCCTTGCCTCTACAGATCAATACGCCATGATAATGAGGGTCAGCTGATGTTGAAGTGTTTGTAAACACTGTGCATGTGCAGAACTGCTGTGTCAGAGCTTTGTTTCCGCACAGGTTTCTACAGAAGGCCACTGAACATCTCTACAGCGCTACAGCGTTTCAGGTGGCGTTCACTTTGGCACAGGGCACTCTGTGGATCTGAGAAAGAGCTGCACACACAGAAGACATTTACTAGGTTCAGATACTGCCCTCTGGCAAACGCTCCTGCAGCCTTCTTCCCACAGTCACAGTCCCACATTACACCGCTCAACTCTTTAACACACAGAGGTGTTTAACACACAGACCTATCAGCACCTTTGAACTCTCAAACACACGGTGTCTCAATACACAGAAGTCATGCCGTCCTCTGCAGGAGGTCAGATACTAAACTCCAATACTGCACAACACGACCTTTCACCACTGCTCAGCTCCTAAACACACACCCAACTGTTTTAATGCAGTATTATTGTTATTTATTACGACTCGTGTCTTTTTTCTTTAATGCTGCTACGTCTTATAATAATCTCAATGCTTCTCACATATGAGCACTTTATCACTATTCTCCAGTGTTACTTTTACAGCCGTTACACTGCGCAATAATAACACCGCACTGATGTCGTGAGAGCGCAGAGACGAGGTTAAAGTGAAACAGACACAACGAGCGCGGAGAAATAAGAGCAGTGAGTAAAAACGGAGAAGAAAGAGAACAGAGTGAAAACGGCTAAAAACCAGAGCTTCTGCTCCTCGCTCCTCACTGCTGTGCGCTCGGGGTCGGGGTGAACAGCGAGCGGCTCATTATCATTTAAAGGAACAGGTGCGTTCTGAACAGGGGCTGTTTACACAGGGGGAGAACACTGCTGTGGGGCTCGTGGGCAGGTTTTTAATTGAGATTTTTAGATTCTATTACACAGCATCTCTGCCACTGGGGGTGCACTCCGAGTGCAGTCCAAAGCCTGGATTAATGGAATTGAACTGCTCCATTGTGGCGCCCCCTAGCAGCAGGTCATTAGCTCATTTTATACACAGTCAGAAAAAAAACATACGGTGCAGGAACATCACTGTCACTAAAGCTACAGACCGTGTAGTGTATCTTTAAAGGCACAGACAGTGTAGTGTATCTTTAAAGGCACAGACAGTGTAGTGTATCTTTAAAGGTACAGACAGTGTAGTGTATCTTTAAAGGTACAGACAGTGTAGTTTATCTTTAAAGGTACAAACAGTGTAGTGTATCTTTAAAGGTACAAACAGTGTAGTGTATCTTTAAAGGCACAGAGAGTGTAGTGTATCTTTAAAGGTACAGACAGTGTAGTTTATCTTTAAAGGTACAGACAGTGTAGTGTATCTTTAAAGGCACAGACAGTGTAGTGTATCTTTAAAGGTACAGACAGTGTAGTGTATCTTTAAAGGCACAGACAGTGTAGTGTATCTTTAAAGGCACAGACAGTGTAGTGTATCTTTAAAGGCACAGACAGTGTAGTGTATCTTTAAAGGTACAGACAGTGTAGTGTGTTTTTAAAGGTACAGCAGTGTAGTGTATCTTTAAAGGTACGGACAGTGTAGTGTATCTTTAAAGGTACAGACAGTGTAGTGTATCTTTAAAGGTACAGTCAGTGTAGTGTATCTTTAAAGGTACAGTCAGTGTAGTGTATCTTTAAAGGTACAGTCAGTGTAGTGTATCTTTAAAGGTACAGACAGGGTAGTGTATCTTTAAAGGTACAGACAGTGTAGTGTATCTTTAAAGGTACAGACAGTGTAGTGTATCTTTAAAGGTACAGTCAGTGTAGTGTATCTTTAAAGGTACAGTCAGTGTAGTGTATCTTTAAAGGTACAGACAGTGTAGTGCATCTTTAAAGGTACAGACAGTGTAGTGTATCTTTAAAGGTACAGTCAGTGTAGTGTATCTTTAAAGGTACAGACAGGGTAGTGTAGCTTTAAAGGTACAGACAGGGTAGTGTATCTTTAAAGGTACAGACAGGGTAGTGTATCTTTAAAGGTACAGACAGTGTAGTGTATATTTAAAGGTACAGACAGCGTAGTGTATCTTTAAAGGTACAGCAGTGGTGTTAGAGTCCAGTTGTGTTCCTAAAGGTTCATTACATTCTCTTCTCCAGAAGGAGAGGGGGATCTCTGTAATCTTTCATTATACAACTGTGGAGAATAAAAGAACACAATAAAAGTCCCGGAGATGAAACGGGGCGAATGACATCAACACAACTTTAAATCTACATTTAATAAAAGTTAAGGTACAGATTAATTAGGTGTTCCCTCATTAAAAGCACAGAATATGTACCACCACAGTGAGAGTTGGTGTTCGAAGGTCCCCCAGCTGTTCCCATGGAACACATCTGACCCGAGGCTTCAGTGAGTTATCTGACTACACGGAGTCATGCTGCTGTGTGCAACACACCTTTAACCCCAAGTCAAACGGAGCCAACAGAAGGAATTTATGTTAATTCTCAATCTCGGCTTTCAGTTTGTACTGTGATTACTACAAGCCTAAAGTCAAGGGATTAGTCAAGTGACGTAAGTGTTTAACTGGCCTTAAATCAGAGCATTGCATAAGCGCTGCACACCCTCCAGGAGCACGTCGAGTAAACAGGGATTATTTTAACCGCGGTGAAGGTAATAAGTTCAATCCGCCGAGAGGATGGGTTTACCGTCCACTTCCTGACACCTGACTGACCGCCAGGGTGTTTATCGTAACAGAAAGAACACAGCAGTCTCACAAAACACACCAGGCGTCCGCACTAAACCGCCCTGCAGCAGCAGACGGGGAGAAGTAGGCTCCTCAGCCGTGGATGTTGAGGGAGGAGACGGCACTGTTCTTTACTGGAAGGTTTTTGGTTCAACCCGGGCCCTGGGGATGGCTGCCTGCGGCTGTGTGTGTGTTTATTTATCTCTATTTAACCTTTAATTTAACCAGGCAAGTTGTTATTGTCAAAGGCAGCCAGGAACGCAGCAGGAGCTACTTGAACACACGTTTCTACACACACACATGTAATACATATAGACAACGTCAAATAATATAAAAGATAAAAGATTGATTATGTTTTTAAAAAGAGAATTCATTTACTTCAAACTAATTCTAACAAACCCTCCGTGGTCTGTGCAGACAGTCTGAGAGCACGCCTTTGTCACGGTGTACGCAGAGATGAGACTATATGAGACTATGCTCAAGCTCCGGTGAGTGGGAGACGTACCTGATGAGAGCTGCTCCACTTTTGTGTAGTTGAGACATAGCAGGTCATTCACCCAGGCAGTGATGTCATGCCTGCTCATAGTCTCCTGGGTGATTGAGGTAGAATACACGTTGACAGCCATTCCCCAGCTGTAAAAGAAAAAGGTGAATTATCAACAACTTCATCATCATCATCATTCAAATTTATAAAGACATTTATGAACGAGGGCAGCACAGTGGAGCAGCAGGTAGTGTCTCTGTCACAGCTCCAGGGTCCTGGAGGTTGTGGGTTTGAGTCCTGCTCCGGGTGACTGTCTGTGAGGAGTGTGGTGTGTTCTCCCTGTGTCTGCGTGGGTTTCCTCCGGGTGACTGTCTGTGAGGAGTGTGGTGTGTTCTCCCTGTGTCTGCGTGGGTTTCCTCCGGGTGACTGTCTGTGAGGAGTGTGGTGTGTTCTCTCTGTGTCTGCGTGGGTTTCCTCCGGGTGACTGTCTGTGAGGAGTGTGGTGTGTTCTCCCTGTGTCTGCGTGGGTTTCCTCCGGGTGACTGTCTGTGAGGAGTGTGGTGTGTTCTCTCTGTGTCTGCGTGGGTTTCCTCCGGGTGACTGTCTGTGAGGAGTGTGGTGTGTTCTCTCTGTGTCTGCGTGGGTTTCCTCCGGGTGACTGTCTGTGAGGAGTGTGGTGTGTTCTCTCTGTGTCTGCGTGGGTTTCCTCCGGGTGACTGTCTGTGAGGAGTGTGGTGTGTTCTCCCTGTGTCTGTGTGGGTTTCCTCCGGGTGACTGTCTGTGAGGAGTGTGGTGTGTTCTCCCTGTGTCTGCGTGGGTTTCCTCCGGGTGACTGTCTGTGAGGAGTGTGGTGTGTTCTCCCTGTGTCTGCGTGGGTTTCCTCCGGGTGCTCCAGTTTCCTCCCACGCTCCAAAAACACATGTTGGTAGGTGGATTGGAGACACAAAAGTCTCCATAGGTGTGAGCGTGTGTGAGTGTGTGTCGCCCTGGAGGGGCTCCAGTCCTACACAGTCCTTGACTGTCACTGACCAAAGTGCTGCACATCTAAAACATCACAAAAAAAACAATATAAACAGCACATCAATTGACAACAAAACCCAGAGTTACAGGTCCACACTTTCCATTTTTTATAAACAGTCCTGTTTTAAAAGATGAGACGGAGGAGAGGTAACGAATGGAGGATGGAAGAGTGTTGTGATATAAAGTTCGGCCGTATCGTCCAGCTCCACATCATCGTCATCACCAGTTTCATCATCTTTTCAGCTTAGCTCCATTTCAGGGTTGTGGCGACATTAGGGCGAACAAAGGAACCCCACCTCTATCTCCAGCTCCTCCTGTGGGACCCCCAGGTGTTCCCAGACCAGCCAGGAGATATAACACCTCCAGCGAGTCCTGGGTCTCCTCCAGGGTCCTCCTCTCAGTCTGCGGCGCCTGCTACACCTCCAGGGGGCATCTGTATAAGCATCAGAACCGGCTCGACTGGCCCCTCTCGACACAAAGCTACTCTTTAGAGAGTTTCTCTCCTGGTCACGGAGAGTGAGCCCAGGGTCTAGGAAAAGAGCTTTTCCGCCCCATGCCCAGATTCCTGACCGCATAGTGAAGTCTCCACCCGCTGTAAATGCCCCAACAAGTGCTGACCTTAAACATGCTGTGTTTTCTGTGTCTCTAAAGCACTCTTGGAGGAGGGAAGCAGTCTTGGAATCGTTCAGTCCAAGCGTTCGTTAGTGATGCTCAAGTTTGTGTAAAGTTTACTGGCAGAAGGTTTATAAAATGTACAAAAAAACAATTAAAATATGATCCCTGTGGAGCTGAGGCTCTCTGTGTTCCTAAAAAGTACAGATTCAGAAATACTTTATTGATCCCAGAGGGAAATTGCTGAACAACACGTCAATCAAGTCTGTAGACCAATCAGGGGCCAAGTTATGAGCCACCGAGGAGGAAGAACAAACACAGACCCATACTTCAGCAGAGCAGGTTGGGTTTCAGCGCCCTGAACGGACCCACGCAGCGCGAGAGACGACTCGAAGGGTTTTATTCGGCGGCCACAAGCTCCACAAACAATAACGAGGAAGATAAACATGTTTTCAATCTTAGATTTCTTTCACTAGCTGCCTTTGTCCCACTGAGACCCTTTAAACACAGGAGCGGTCTGAGGGAGGTCGCCTCGCTCTACAGCCAATCAGGGTGCAGCTCACCTTCCAACATGTCTGACATTTAAAGGGGTAGAGTAAACAACAGTAAACAAAACAAACAAATAAAAAAAATAAATTATTGCACCTTTTTTTTGCTGGAAATGACTTAAAAAAGGCATTAATGTAGACATTCATTCGTTTCATTGGTTTATATTTCACTGTGGTATCGAGGATCGTGACATGTTTGTGGTATTGGTGCAGACTGATATCTTTCTGGTCTCGTGACATCCCTAAAGCACAGGGCCCCAGTTCTGTCTGCAGACAGTGGACAGAAGCCTGTCTGCTCCCGACTTTTTATTTATAAAACTGTCTGGGACTGGAATGAGTCTGCTTTCAGTTCTAGGACATCAACGATAACAGGAAAGTCTCTTTCTTTCCCTTTACTCTTGTTAATCAAAGCTTGACTGTGGGTTAATGAGGCTGTAAATAATAACAGGGTGTGTTCCCACCTTGCGCCCAGTGATTCTGGGTCGGCTCCGGACCCACCGCCGCCCCCTGAACTGGATAAGGGTCACAGACAGTGAATGAATGAATTATTAACGATACTTTTTAACGACAATTTTAAGTAATGAGACAGTAATTAGCGTTAATAAATTATTAATTAATGACAGAAACAAGAACAAAATGATTTACGATTTTATAAAATCGTTAAAGTATGCTCTTTAACGTTAGTTTATGATCATTATTCATTCGTCCATTGTCTGTAAACGTTATCCAGTTCAGGGTCGTGGAGGGTCCGGAGCCTACCCCGGAATCACTGGGCTCAAGGCGGGACTACACCAAACTCCCTGGAGCAGCGTGACCGAGAAACTCCTGCGCCGCCGGTTAACTTTAACATAACCTAAGTATTCAGTGAGGGTTACTACTGCCTTGAGTATGAACTACGTACCCGTACCGTGAAGAGTAACCGTTGTATTCGAGAACCGAAAGTCATGATGTTTTTCGACCTCTGGAGGACTTTCCCCAGCGGAATTCCCACAGCGACAAAGACTCACTACTAACCAATCCTGTTTGTCTCTGGAGTCTGCCTAGCAACATCCAGCCAATCAGCTTAATGCATCTGTGTCTCAGCGCCCGGTGCTTTCTGACAGAACTGGGCAGAGGCACTGACCACGGCGTCAGCTTTCAGTCACAGGAACTCAAGCCATAACGAGAAAACCGTGGTTTTTCACTGTTCCCCCTTTACGCTCCTTAAATCAAAGCTTGTACCGCTGTAAAATCCTAACAGAACCACAGCCCTCAGCACCGGACCGACCTCACAGTGTGGACACCCCTTATAACCTATAAACAGCTGCAGAGACTGGACCCCACTGCAGAGAGGTTTAATAAACACAGAGGGAAAACTATCGCATTGGACGCAAAGGTCAGAGCGAGAATGGAACAGCAAGCGAAAGTCAAAAGCAGAGGCAGACAAACAGTAAAATCATTTGTGGAGTGTGTGATGGCCCAAGGCTGCATCCCTGTCTGTTTTAACTAGGACAGCGCCAGAGCCACAGACACACAGACAGATTCAGGACAGAGTTATGGTTTATCCACTGTTTACAGTGAGGTCAGATCACAGTGACCTCGCCTCGAGTCCACAGCCCCCAGAAAACACACACGCTTCACACACGATTACTTTTATTTCCATGAGAAAGTGGAAAACAGGTTGCTGTGCTCTTTCTGGAGCTTCTTTATCCATCAGGATTCCTGCTGAAGAAACTACTATACTTTGGGTCCAGTAGAGAATGAATCATTCTGGTTCTGGAACCTGTTTACAGGTGGAAATGTGCCAAAAAGTTCAAAATCAGGTTTCATAAATGTGAACCGAACCCGTTTCCTACTGGTGGAACAGGTCTATATACAGTTCTCCAAAAGACTGACTTTAAGGCTTTTTCACACCGAGTCCAATTTTACACGAGTCCAGAAAACAAACACACCGACGGACTGTGACGCTGCGTCAGATTTAGAATTAGAACCTGATCTATTTTCTGCGTTGATGAATGTGTTAAAAATCAGGAGACCAATCAGAGCGCCGTTGTCATGGTTACAGACCAAACAAATGAGTAGGAAATGGCGGCTGAGCAGCTCGTCTTGTTCATAGTAAAACACAGAAGTTTAAAACATAACCAACGCTGCGAACTAAACTGTAGCGGTTAAAGAAAATGAGCAGAGCCTCACACTCCCTCAGTGAGTCTCAGAAACACTGCTGAACGTTGTTCTGGACACTGGGGCGGGTTCGGTGTGGCGTTTAGTCGCAGTGTTTACAGTAAAATGATACATTTATCATCGCTCCGACTCAATAAATCCTTTCCACTTCTTTCCTCGGCATCTTCCCATGATTTACCCACGAAGGTTTCACTGCGTTAAAAATTGCAATTGTAAAAAAATATCGTATTCGGTGTAAAAAGGCCTTTATAGGTTTTTCCAGAATCAAACATAAACCAGATATCTGCATTTTCCCGTGAGCAGCAAAAAGACATTTTTAAGACATTCTGTCCACCTTTTGGGAATTTACGTTGAAACGTGCAGAATTCCACAAAAATGGCAGCTCTCCATTGGCTACTGAAACACATCCAAATGTTCCACAACAGGCAGGACATGACAAGTGGACATTTCTCACAACCTCATTTATCGGCCAGTCCTCCTCTGTGCTTTTGAACAACGCTGCTGGATCTATTTTTATCTCGGAGGTGTAGCACAGGTGAATACGAACGTGTTATTAATATCTTTCCTTTAAAGCTGATCGTTCAAACTGCGGGCACTGGAACCCTGGGTGACTACAGGAGCCTCTGTCTCAGGACTACAGCACTGAACTAGTTTTCATTTCCCATCGTAACCCAATTACAAACCACAGACTAGAGCTCACAGCGCTGAAGGAAAAGAGTGTGACAATGTCCTTGAGATGCTGAGGTCTCCACTGGAGGGGGGAGACAAGGCCCTGCTTGGTTTATTTAAGGAAGGAGATGCACGTAAAGAGGCTGTATGCGTTAATCTGACTGATAAAGAGTTGGGGTTATGAGGGGGTTATTATCAGCTGCAGTGAATCTAGGGAGTCATTATGGGACCTCCGGAGGAACGGGAACAGCTTCTGAACACAGATATTTTAGAACCTTTCTACTGGAGTCTGGGAGGCAGTGGAGCTTTAGATAAAACCAAGGGGTCTAGGACTGAATACACAAATCATCCATAACACTATCAGAACCTCCTTGTTTCTACACTCACTGTCCACACTCTCAGCTCCACTGACCACACCGGTCACTCTCTACACTTCCACTTACCCCACTTTCTCAGTGTTTTTCTCAGTGTCAGGACCCTTAGAGGACCCCCACAGAGCAGGTGTGATGTGGTGGTGGATCATTCTCAGCGCTGCAGTGACACTGACGTGGTGGTGGTGTGTTAGTGTGTGTTGTGCTGGTGTAGAGTGGATCGCAGGTTTTAAATTCCTCAGTGTCACTGCTGGACTGAGACGATTCCCAGAACATCCAGTCGACACCGACACACACTGTGCAGCGACAGATGAGCTACTGTCTCTGACTCTACATCTACAAGGTGGACCAACGAGGGAGGAGTGTCTCACAGAGTGGACAGAGAGTGGACACAGGGTTTAAAAACTCCAGCAGCACTGCTGTGTCTGATCCACTCTACACCAGCACAACACACACTAACACACCACCACCACGTCAGTGTCACTGCAGCACTGAGAATGATCCGCCACCACATCACACCTGCTCTGTGGGGTCCTGCTGGAAACATTAAATCTCACACATTATTAAGTCACTTGAACGTCTTCATTCATTAACGTTGCTGATATTATAAAGTCTAGACTTCAACAGATTACACCGCTATTCCAAAGCTTAGCTGACTCGCCACCCCAGTCAAGACCAGAGCAATTAAAGAGCACATATTCATCCGTCTACATTCAAATTACAGTGGAATAGTTGGTTATCTCTCTGCGAGGGACTGTAAAAGGCGCCCTGAGGGTCCATGGTTGGTGAGCAGGCCTCAGAGAGACGAGGACAAAACACTGGACAGCCGCTAGGCTACTGGTGAACGACCCCGGATACTCCGAGGATTCGACTCCTCTATGAGTGAATCCTCTATGTTTTAAAGTGCTAAAGTTATACACACACGTTTAAAGAGATTTTTCAGATTACAGCGATACATATAAAACAAATCTGTGAGTTATAATCTACACCTAAATAATGCTCTCTCAATGAGTGAGTCGACTCCACGGGTTTCGACTCTCACTATCAATAGCCAAGATTGGATCCCACATTTCCAGACGCTTTGGAGGCTAAGAGTCGACTCCTGGGAAGTCGCCTCTTCATCACTACGCTAAGCTAGCAACCAGCTTTATTATTATTCCCCTCTGGAGCGGCCGCGGTTGTTATTATCAGTGTTTATATTACAGCTAATAATTACTGATTAACAAACCTCAGGACTAGGGGCTATATTTACATTAGAGTAAGAAAATCACCCAGTTAACGTTACATTACGCAACAGCAAGCTAAATGGGCATTAGCCTAACGGTAACGTTGGTATTTTTAATTAACGTATCCGAGCCCAGTCAAAGCTACGTGGTTAATAACGTTATCCACGTTTAACGACTATACCACACATTCTTAATAACTAATCCTGTCAAACGCAGCAACAAAAAAACAGGACTGGGTCAAGAAAAGCCGCGGTGAATGAGAAAGAAAGGGAGCACACAATCACACAACTAAAATTGTTTTCATGCACTGTGGGGACATTGCATAGATTTCCTTTCATTTCGTGGAAGCTTACCCTAACCGTCTGTTTAAAGACTAATGCATTAAAATCAACTTTTACCTCAGAGCTAAGCGTAATTTTAAACGAACCCTAACCTTAAACTACGTCTTTACCATAAAACCGAACGACGAACGTTGTGGGGACTATAAAACAAACCCCCATGTGTGTAAACAGACCTGTCCCCGCAACGTGAGTGAAACCTGGAATAGACACACACGGATTTGCAAGTACGTGCCCTCAGCCTACTGGATTAACACACCGAGACGGTTTCTATATCCTATACGGGCCTACGGCTTTACGGGCGAGTAAAGGATTTTCCACGTTATAAGCGATTAGGAATGATAATACCACAATAGATAGAACAGAGAGAAAAAGAAATGCAGAAGAAAGAGAAGAGGAGAATAAGATTTAGTGAAGGAGCGAGAAGAGGAGAGATAACGGTAAAGCAGGAGAGAAGAGCGCTGCGCGGATTTATTATTATTACCTGTATGCGCGCTCCCCCCGCACTGTGTTCTTTCTGTAAGGGATGATATTGGTTCCATTGTCCGGAAGGATGTCGTTATTGTTCTCTCCATTCGGGGACAGTGCTTGTGTAGGACCTGGCATTTGGTTCTGCCTGTTCTCTCGGTTCTGTCTAGAGTAAAGAACGAGCACCACTCCGCACCGCGACTCTTACTCCGCTCCGCTCCCCCTCTGCGCTGCTCTGCTCTGGGCGACTCCCTCGCGCTCCCTCCGCGTGACGTCACACGGCCATCTCGGGCCACGGTGCGGTCACGTGACACAGGGAGTGGTCATTTGATCGGAGCTAAAATATACAAACGCGGCCCTGCGAGCGCCTAAACATGCTCCACGTGCCGTACACCATCAACCCCTCACACCGATCTACTGCAGGACTCTGACTTGGCTGTTGTTCCTGAGCCACAGTCTGGTCTCTTACTGCAGACCTGGATTAGCAGTACTGAACTTCACCGACAGGGGGAGCGCCACACTCACTGTCCATTCTCTCCAGACCGAAGTCTGTTGCTCTGCATACTTTGTTTAGGGCCCCCGTTTAGGTTTGGGTGGTAGATCATTGTGAGTGGATCAGACACGGCAGTGTTACTGTTTTTAAACTACCACAATGTCACTGCTGGACTGAGAATACACTGATCCAACATCGCCCTGCGGACATTCTTCACGTCCAGGTGATGTCCACAAAACATGCCACTTTGATAGAACTGACTTCGGGTTTTTAAAAGAAACATATTCTCCTCGTCTCCACAGTGGAACACAGTTCTGTTTCTTAATGAAGCGTCTGTGACCTGCTTTGGCCCAAACCCCACGAGCCCCACAGCAGTGTTCTCCCCCTGTGTAAACAGCCCCTGTTCAGAACGCCCGCTTTCAGCACCTGTTCCTTTAAATGATAATGAGCCGCTCGCTGTTCACCCCGACCCCGAGCGCACAGCAGTGAGGAGCGAGGAGCAGAAGCTCTGGTTTTTAGCCGTTTTCACTCTGTTCTCTTTCTTCTCCGTTTTTACTCAGTGCTCTTATTTCTCCGCGCTCGTTGTGTCTGTTTCGCTGAGTTTAACCTCGTCTTTGCGCTCTCACATAAACACGGGTCCAGTGCTGTGATTGGACACACTCAGACGAGGGGGCGGGGCCATTCTAAAGTCTCTGCACTTGTCCTCTCTCTATTTTTGAATATATCCCCATCCAGATGAATACGAAAACGGCTGTATTCTCACCCCAGTCCAGTAGGGGGCCATAGTACCTCTTAAAGAGGGACATCAAATCACCAAAACACATGAGACAATTATAGAGGTTTAATCCCAAATCACTCCATCCTCCCTCTGTAGTGCACTACACACGTCCTGAAACGACTGAATCTAGATGTTAACAGTGCAGTATATATTTCTAACACACATCATTTCTATTTATTCATCTGTGTGAATCTGAAGTCTAGTGCTGTCTGTGTGTGTACAGTGTAGTTTATGACTGATGTAGTTCACTGTAGAGGGAGCAAGGAGCTGTGTGTGTACAGTGTAGTTTGTGACTGATGTAGTTCACTGTAGAGGGAGTGAGGAGCTGTGTGTGTACAGTGTAGTTTGTGACTGATGTAGTTCACTGTAGAGGGAGAGAGGAGCTGTGTGTGTACAGTGTAGTTTATGACTGATGTAGTTCACTGTAGAGGGAGAGAGGAGCTGTGTGTGTACAGTGTAGTTTGTGACTGATGTAGTTCACTGTAGAGGGAGTAAGGAGCTGTGTGTGTACAGTGTAGTTTGTGACTGATGTAGTTCACTGTAGAGGGAGAGAGGAGCTGTGTGTGTACAGTGTAGTTTATGACTGATGTAGTTCACTGTAGAGGGAGAGAGGAGCTGTGTGTGTACAGTGTAGTTTATGACTGATGTAGTTCACTGTAGAGGGAGAGAGGAGCTGTGTGTGTACAGTGTAGTTTATGACTGATGTAGTTCACTGTAGAGGGAGCGAGGAGCTGTGTGTGTACAGTGTAGTTTGTGACTGATGTAGTTCACTGTAGAGGGAGAGAGGAGCTGTGTGTGTACAGTGTAGTTTATGACTGATGTAGTTCACTGTAGAGGGAGCGAGGAGCTGTGTGTGTACAGTGTAGTTTGTGACTGATGTAGTTCACTGTAGAGGGAGCGAGGAGCTGTGTGTGTACAGTGTAGTTTGTGACTGATGTAGTTCACTGTAGAGGGAGCGAGGAGCTGTGTGTGTACAGTGTAGTTTATGACTGATGTAGTTCACTGTAGAGGGAGAGAGGAGCTGTGTGTGTACAGTGTAGTTTGTGACTGATGTAGTTCACTGTAGAGGGAGAGAGGAGCTGTGTGTGTACAGTGTAGTTTATGACTGATGTAGTTCACTGTAGAGAGAGCGAGGAGCTGTGTGTGTACAGTGTAGTTTGTGACTGATGTAGTTCACTGTAGAGGGAGAGAGGAGCTGTGTGTGTACAGTGTAGTTTATGACTGATGTAGTTCACTGTAGAGAGAGCGAGGAGCTGTGTGTGTACAGTGTAGTTTGTGACTGATGTAGTTCACTGTAGAGGGAGAGAGGAGCTGTGTGTGTACAGTGTAGTTTGTGACGGATGTAGTTCACTGTAGAGGGAGTGAGGAGCTGTGTGTGTACAGTGTAGTTTGTGACTGATGTAGTTCACTGTAGAGGGAGTGAGGAGCTGTGTGTGTACAGTGTAGTTTGTGACTGATGTAGTTCACTGTAGAGGGAGTGAGGAGCTGTGTGTGTACAGTGTAGTTTGTGACTGATGTAGTTCACTGTAGAGGGAGAGAGGAGCTGTGTGACGTCAGTGTTTCAGAAAAGATGCCTTCTGACAGTCCACCAGAGAACACTGACAACAGTGTTTTCAAAAATCACCAACTTGGAGAGCGTTAAAAAAACCCTCCATTTTCAGCGACTTGTGTGGATGGGACGTCAAAACCAGACAAAAACCTCCTGGTTTTTTTTTTTTTTTTTGGAAATTGTGAACTCTATTATGGGCGGCACGGTGGCGCAGCAGGCAGTGTCGCAGGTGTCCATAGGTGTGAGTGTGTGAGTGAATGTGTGTGTCTGTGTTGCCCTGTGAAGGACTGGCGCCCCCTCCAGGGTGTATTCCCGCCTTGTGCCCAATGATTCCAGGTAGGCTCTGGACCCCCCGCGACCCTGAACTGGATAAGCGGTTACAGATAATGAATGAATGAATGAACTCTATTATTAATTTAAAACATCTCAAGAAAATTTAACACATCTTTTGCAGTTCACCACAACGTGAGCTCAGTGGAGTTGTGCACACAATTACGTGCCTTCAGGTTTAACAGTTGGTACAATTTTTAAACCTGAATACATCACATTTGTAGTTACGTGCAGGACTCAGTTCTTTACTGAGATTCTCTGTGTGTTCTTCCACTGCCAAAATTACGTTCCAATACTCAACAAAACAAACACCAAGAACGATTAAAGAAACTGGATGTTGGTTTTGCTCCTTTAAAAATAACCAGGACACATGGATAAGAACGACATTCATTAATTCAAACATTCATTCAATCGTTCAGTTCAAGGCGGCGGGAACACACCCTGGAGGGGGCGCCAGTCCTCCACAGGGCGACACACACTCACACATGTTTTTTGAGTCTCCAATCCACCTACCAACGTGTGTTTTTGAAGCGTGGGAGGAAACCGGAGCACCCGGAGGAAACACACACAGACACAGAGAGAACACACCACACTCCTCACAGACAGTCACCCGGAGGAAACCCACGCAGACACAGGGAGAACACGCCACACTCCTCACAGACAGTCACCCGGAGGAAACCCACGCAGACACAGAGAGAATACACCACACTCCTCACAGACAGTCACCCGGAGGAAACCCACACAGACACAGAGAGAACACACCACACTCCTCACAGACAGTCACCCGGAGGAAACCCACGCAGACACAGAGAGAACACACCACACTCCTCACAGACAGTCACCCGGAGGAAACCCACACAGACACAGAGAGAACACACCACACTCCTCACAGACAGTCACCCGGAGGAAACCCACGCAGACACAGAGAGAATACACCACACTCTTCACAGACAGTCACCCGGAGGAAACCCACGCAGACACAGGGAGAACACGCCACACTCCTCACAGACAGTCACCCGGAGGAAACCCACGCAGACACAGAGAGAATACACCACACTCCTCACAGACAGTCACCCGGAGGAAACCCACACAGACACAGAGAGAACACACCACACTCCTCACAGACAGTCACCCGGAGGAAACCCACGCAGACACAGGGAGAACACACCACACTCCTCACAGACAGTCACCCGGAGGAAACCCACGCAGACACAGGGAGAACACGCCACACTCCTCACAGACAGTGACCCGGAGGAAACCCACGCAGACACAGAGAGAATACACCACACTCCTCACAGACAGTCACCCGGAGGAAACCCACAGAGACACAGAGAGAACACACCACACTCCTCACAGACAGTCACCCGGAGGAAACCCACGCAGACACGGAGAGAACACACCACACTCCTCACAGACCGTCACCTGGAGGAAACCCACAGAGACACAGAGAGAACACACCACACTCCTCACAGACAGTCACCCGGAGGAAACCCACGCAGACACAGAGAGAACACACCACACTCCTCACAGACAGTCACCCGGAGGAAACCCACGCAGACACAGGGAGAACACACCACACTCCTCACAGACAGTCACCCGGAGGAAACCCACGCAGACACGGAGAGAACACACCACACTCCTCACAGACAGTCACCTGGAGGAAACCCACAGAGACACAGAGAGAACACACCACACTCCTCACAGACAGTCACCCGGAGGAAACCCACAGAGACACAGAGAGAACACACCACACTCCTCACAGACAGTCACCCGGAGGAAACCCACGCAGACACAGGGAGAACACACCACACTCCTCACAGACAGTCACCCGGAGGAAACCCACGCAGACACAGGGAGAACACACCACACTCCTCACAGACAGTCACCCGGAGGAAACCCACAGAGACACAGAGAGAACACACCACACTCCTCACAGACAGTCACCCGGAGGAAACCCACGCAGACACAGGGAGAACACACCACACTCCTCACAGACAGTCACCCGGAGGAAACCCACGCAGACACAGGGAGAACACACCACACTCCTCACAGACAGTCACCCAGAGGAAACCCACACAGACACAGAGAGAACACACCACACTTCTCACAGACAGTCACCCGGAGGAAACCCACACAGACACAGGGAGAACACACCACACTCCTCACAGACAGTCACCCGGAGGAAACCCACGCAGACACAGGGAGAACACACCACACTCCTCACAGACAGTCACAGAATAGCAAGCATAAACCAAAACAGCAGTGAGTAACTAGTGCTCGGGATCACATTGGAACACTGGAACAGAAAATAAACAACGACTGCTCTGTGTTGTTGCTCAGAGGTCGTGTCAAAAGAAGCTTTGAAGCCAAACCAGTTTTTTAGCCCTTTTCCACCAAAAGAGCTCTGGTTCCTGACCTGGTTCTGTTAGGGTTCATAAGAACCTTGATGTACTTCAGTGAAAGCGTTTACACCAGTTTTAGTGGAAACCGAGGATACGTCACAGAACACGTCTTCAACAGGGGGCGCTGCACGGCGGCAGGAAACAAGTGAGAAGGTGGCGGAGCGTGTAGACGACCTGCGAGTGTTTGTGCTGCTGCTACAGACGTCTGTTTTTCTCAAACAGTGATCATCTTTTGGCGATAAGAAGATGTAGGAGACTACACTGTGTGCTCCTCGTGGGAGTCGCCATCGCTCCTTCCTCCTGTAACTAGCCACGCCCACAGTCCTCAGTTTGAGCCGAAAAACCTACAATTCTTTGGTTCCTCCTGAGAATTTACTTTTCGGTTCCGGAACCTGTTTTTGTTTACAATTAGGTTCACGGACCGGAACAGAACCCGTCTATCTGAGAGTGAACACGGTGAGTACGTCTCTAGGTTTTCTGCTTATCGTTCTGTATTTGTTTGGGTTTTAAATGATCATTACATTTCCCCGTGGGCCACAGAAGGGTTCGTGGAGTACTCACAAAAGGCTGGGAACCTCTGTTCTTCAGAACACAAGTCCATTCAGTTGTGTACACAGTGTGCTCAGTGTAGTACAGTAACATACACACAATTTGCTACAAAGTTTAAATATGAATAAGAACGACACTGGCCCTTACAGGACACCGTACACGATCTATCAGCCCTCCCTTTACGGGGTTCCTGCTGATTCCGAGTCCGGATCCCGCTGCCTGCGCTCAGGCTCCAGAACCGGACCGGATACACACACAGCAAGGGTCACTTCCCTGACCACATCTGTCCGAGCACACACACACACACACACACACACTCGTTAGAGCCGTCACTACCGAACTAACACAGAAACACGTCCACTGCGGCGGGACATGGAAACACTTCATCCCTTTATTGATAAAAACAATACAGAGACAGAGCGGACCCAGTGGACAGCTGCTTCCGTCCCCGCTCTGTCCCCTGCTATTGTTACCGTAACCTCAGACTCGGTGGCTCCGAGGGGCCGTTTAACCCGGGGGACAGAGTGAGTGACACCGCAGTGGTCTCTCAGGTACACACAAGCTCAGAGAGCGGAGGACTCACCCGTAAACTGAACTCCGAACCGGGCTACGCTCCTCTCCGCCGCCCCACCCTACACCGTCATCCCCAACGTGGACAGCGAGGAAGAGTCGACTCGAAAGGTGTCGATTCTTTGACTCCGAAGCGGATTAGAATCGAAGAATCGACTCTTGGTAGACGATTCTGAGAGTCGGAACGCTCGGAGTCGATTCAGGCCCTGTTGGAGAGTGTATTCTTCATCGCAATGTGAACTTAAGGACTCTAAAAAAACTCTAAAAAGTGGGTAAATCATGGCCAAACGACGCTAATAATTTATCTGTGGTTCTGAACTGAAATTACACGACAGAGATTGGGTGGGAACAGAGATTTCTGTAGTTTATTTAGAAAAAAATATGGCTGGCATCTTAGGCTTTGTGTAATATTTTAAGGGCGTGTGTGTGTGTGTGTGTCCACTTGTCCCATAGCACACACCCAGAGCAGGGGTCAGCTATCACTGGCTCGTGGGGAGCTAGGTCTCCTCAGCTGTGGATGTTGAGGGAGGGGAAAAGTCTGTCCCCCCACTTTTTCCTGATAGTGGACCAAAACCAACAACCCTTTGGTCCCAACACATTTTCTCTATAATGATCCACATCTGTCCTAACACTGAAATAACGTCCTGTTCAGACTGACGCTAAACTCAGTGTCTCTTTTATTTTATTATTTATTTAAACTCATACACAGCTCAGAGGAATCAATAGTTAAAGTTGCCTCCATTATCAGAGAGTTGTTCATCAGTGAACATTGAGTGAGGAAGTGCTCCCTTTATCTCAGTGAACTACGCCCTCTCAGGGGTGGAGTGAGTGGAGGCTCGACCTGACGGTGACTAAATGCTGATAATTACCATAAACCAGTGGTTCTCAAACGCTTCTTGCCGCCTCCCCTCGTATAGATCAGGGTATTTTAGAATATTTTTTTTTTATTACTCCAGACTACATTGGAATTTATTTTAAATTGTAATATACTTATAAATTTACAACTTCAATCACCTTTTCATGGTGCCGTGCCGCTCCAACATTAATATGGCGGCACTGTGGCTTGGTGGTTAGCACGTTCGCCTCCCAGCGCTGGGATCTTGGGTTCAAGTCCCATCTGGGTGGAGTTTCCATGTTCTCCCCGTGTCTGCGTGGGTTTCCTCCGGGGGCTCCGGTTTCCTCCCACAGTCCAAAAACATGGAGGGTAGGTGAATTGGCTTCCACCTGTGTGAATGAATGTCTGTATGTGTGAGCCCAGATATGGATTGGCGCTCTGTCCTGGGTTAAACCCTAGTGCCCGATGCAGTCCTCCAGGTGGACGGTCGTTTCTGATTGAGAGTACGCTGTGCGCGTTTGGCTGCCGCTTCTCGCCAGTGTGTGTGGATTGAGCGTTCTGAGCAGTGTAGATTGTAAAGCGTCCTTGGGTGTCTAGAAAGGCGCTATATAAGTGTAACGATAATAATAATAATAATAATAATAATAATAATGTATAATATAAAAAGTGTTTACAGGGGCAGCAGGTCTCTGTCACAGCTCCAGGAACCTAAGGGTTTGGGTTCGAGTCCCACTCCGGGTGACTGTCTGTGTGGAGTGTGGTGTGTTCTCCCTGTGTCTGTGTGGGTTTCCTCCGGGTGACTGTCTGTGTGGAGTGTGGTGTGTTCTCCCTGTGTCTGCGTGGGTTTCCTCCGGGTGACTGTCTGTGTGGAGTGTGGTGTGTTCTCCCTGTGTCTGCGTGGGTTTCCTCCGGGTGACTGTCTGTGAGGAGTGTGGTGTGTTCTCCCTGTGTCTGCGTGGGTTTCCTCCGGGTGACTGTCTGTGAGGAGTGTGGTGTGTTCTCCCTGTGTCTGCGTGGGTTTCCTCCGGGTGACTGTCTGTGAGGAGTGTGGTGTGTTCTCCCTGTGTCTGCGTGGGTTTCCTCCGGGTGACTGTCTGTGAGGAGTGTGGTGTGTTCTCCCTGTGTCTGCGTGGGTTTCCTCCGGGTGACTGTCTGTGAGGAGTGTGGTGTGTTCTCCCTGTGTCTGCGTGGGTTTCCTCCGGGTGACTGTCTGTGAGGAGTGTGGTGTGTTCTCCCTGTGTCTGCGTGGGTTTCCTCCGGGTGACTGTCTGTGAGGAGTGTGGTGTGTTCTCCCTGTGTCTGCGTGGGTTTCCTCCGGGTGACTGTCTGTGAGGAGTGTGGTGTGTTCTCCCTGTGTCTGCGTGGGTTTCCTCCGGGTGCTCCGGTTTACTCCCACGCTCCAAAAACACACGTTGGTAGGTGGATTGGCGACTCAAAAGTGTCCGTAGGTGTGAGTGTGTGAGTGAATGTGTGAGTGTGTGTCACCCTGTGAAGGACTGGCGCCCTCTCCAGGGTGTGTTGCCTTGCGCCCAGTGATTCTGGGTAGGCTTCGGACCCACCACCGCCCTGAACTGGATAAGGGTCACAGACAATAAATGAATGTTGAAGTTAAGGCTTAAGTTTTCTAGATAAACTAAAAAAGTTGGAAGGCACTTCTGAACGAGAGGTAGGAGGTCCTCCTAAAGAACCACTCAGACTTTGGGCCAAAAATGTGCTGAGGGTCCTAGGGTCCATTAAATCATACCCTCACTCCACCAGTGTTCTACACGTTCTGTGCTTAAAAACTGTCTTGAGGCTGTAACTGTCAGAAACATTTGAGGTGATGAAGATGTGGCCTCGTTTACGTCTGTCTTTCTCTCTGCACTGATTCCTCAGAGAGCACTGGGTAAATGAACCTAACCCTGAGCACAAGAGGTTAACAACCTTCATTTATTAATAACACAACTACATTTTAATTTAGGGGCTAAAGCAATGGAAACATTTTAGCACAAATACAACTTCTGTGTTTCTGTGAAACGGTGGTGAGCTGAGCTCCTGCGGCGTCTGTGCCGTGCCACTTCTTCTTTTAGTGACGGCTTCTCACTATTGTGTGAACAAATGTGCAAACTCACATCACCATTTTTTATTTTTAGTTCAAACAGACATCAACAATCAATCAGTTCTTCATTTTTCAGCTTCAGGAAAAAAACAACACAAAACAAAACAAAAAGCTAGATTCCACAGAAAATAACACTGCAGTCTGAACTGTGACTGTTTCCACCCGCTGCCTCAGTGCACAGTGACCCTGCGGTGACTGACCAGGCCCATGGTTCTTAGGAGAAATAGATTTTGTTCTAAAATGAAATTGATAGTTGAACATTAGGGTCCAATTAGTCCAAGTCTCCATTGGACTGTTACTAACATCAAATCTGTGTAAATCTGCAGTGGGTCGTTTAGTAAAAAGCAGTAAGTGTAAGCTACAACTCCCACCTCCTCCCTTCAGCCCCTCTTCCAAAGCCGCTCCCCCACAAACACATGACCACACTCGGCCGGACTACAGCTGGAGGAGTCCCAGAGAGTGCAGCACCATTATCTACTTCTGTCTTTTTCTTCTTCCTCTTCTTCCAGTAGGAGCTGTTGTAGAGAGTAATGGGACTGTCTCGATTGGTCTGGTGCAGTTAGCTTTCAGCACAGGGCCTGTAGGGCTCAGCTCATGCAGAATGCGGAGCACACACAGGCAGGCGTGTGCAGGTGGTGAGGGAGGGAGGTAGACAGGGATGAACACAGTCCAGACATTTCACTGGGAGTGTGTGCAGTAGATTTACAGATTGCTGTGGGGATGTAAAGAGTGTTTCAAAAATAGACAAAAACAATGCGTGTAAAATTAGTGCCTACTACTTATTCTACTTTAAAGGTGATATTAATGTTTTTAATTTACCGTTTATAAAATTCATAGAAAGTCTCCTCACCATTTGCTAGATCTCATCTGTTTGCGCTGAAAAATGCTCCAGCGTTTGTACGCAGTCCTGACTCAGTAAATGGGAAATAAACTAATGCCGGGATCACACTACACAAATTCAACTGTGTCGTATCCAACAAATCCCCGGCGTCGGAACCGGATCTGAGTGTCGTGGATGAGGAGCGGTCGTGGAGTGAGACGCGATCATAGATCAGCGACCTGTGACGCCCCACGACTCCCCGAGGAAAAGTGGAGTGTGTTAGAGTTGGATCTTTTGGCTCAGTCTGACGTTTCCTACGACGTGTTCCTGACGATGACCAATAGGAGGCAGAGCGGTGTCCGGAGCACATCTGTAAACACGGAGAAGAGAGGGAGGGAGGCTCTGCTGCAGCTGTCTGTGGAACAACCGAACTGAGGACACGCTCTGGACGTGTAATACACTCCCTCAGGTTCTCTTTGTAGGAGACAGTCCACACCGTGGTCTCCATGACACCCAGGAACCGCCCACTATCACTTTTACTTCTTCTTTTCGCAACAAAACCCAAGCAGCACCACACAGCGCTTCTGTAGCTGTGATCAACAGTTTCTAGCCCCGCCTCCCATTGACCTCTGAACTCATGCAGTGACGGGAACAGAGAGTGGTCCGTGTTAAACATGCAGTGTCCCCTGATTCCCGCCCGAGACACGGCACGAGTCTGACACAGCGAACGTCCTGAAAGACAGAAATTTCGTGTAGTCTGATCCCGGTGTTAGTGTCTCTGTCTGAACTGTTTCAGATGCATTTCTTAAGGTGGAACTGACTCTAAATTCAGGAGACTGTAGAAAATAAACACAGAGCGAAAATGCTATAAAACTAAACAGCTCGAGTCACAAATTAATTTTTGTGGTAATTCAAAGTTAATAAAAACTTCAACCTACAGTTAGCGTCTTACTCAAACACAACATTCCCCTTTAAAAGATGTAAAAAAAGCAAACTTGAGCCTCCCAATCCCCTACATGGCTTTGGAGGGCGGAGCTTCTGAATAAACACAAACAGGAGGGGGGTCATTTGTTTAGCCGTGAGGACTGTAGTTCTCCAGAATCCTCCACATTGCCTTTAAAGGCAGCTTCAGCTGGAAATGGATTAAATAAAGAGTGTGTCCTGAGCCTCTGCGCAGCAGTGTACACAGCACCAGGCGAGGCACTCTGTTATTACATACTCTGTGATCACCCCTTGGAACTCTCGAGGGCTGGTTTGTACATGCTTTAATGACTCTGTAGATGCATTGGCTTTAAATTTACAGTGAAAAAGAGCTTCAGCGACAGGGGACTGATTCCCCAGCAGTTAAAAGTCAGTGAGGAAATGGATGGGACACAAATGGCAGACACACACACAAGGCAATTGGCTAAGGCAGCATGATCGTTCGGGATGAACAGCACACAGTGAAGCCCAAACCCATTCGTACCTGTGCCACATTTTGATTTGCAGTGAGTCACGGTGGAAACGGCGAATAAAGAAGCCCAGGCGTCTCTGTCCCCCACAACTTCCCCCAGCTCCCCCTGAGGGATCTCCAGGCGTTCTCAGGCCAGTGGGAGATTTAATCCCTCCAGCGTCTCCTGGGTCTGGTGTAGCCCCAGTGGGGGGCACACAGGAGGCTCCTCATCAGACACACGAACCACCTCCACTGACTCCTCTCAACTCTACTCCGAGCCCCTCACACTTCACGGAGGGTAAACGCCGGTCCTTACCCAGAGCTCATGACCGTAGGTGAGAGTGAGGACGTGGACTGAGCGGTCAGACTAAGATCTTTATGGCTCAGCTCCTCTTCACCACGACGGTGAAGACAGAAGAAAGCTGTTTGCCTTCAGACCTTTGCTCACTGTAAAGCAGAATGTGGCATGGGCACGGAAATATATTTAAAAGAATAAACAACTCCACACACACACACACCAAAAATGCTTTTAAATCTCAAGCCATTTCACTCCAAGAGAAAACCATACAATGTACTGATCACAGAAAGGAAGTCCTGGGCAAATCCCGTATGAATTCCCAGTGGGACGTGTGCTAAAGGCTGTGTGTGAAGATAGCAGCTCTGTTCACCTTTAAAAAATACAGTTCTTAAACACACACACATTCACAGAGAGAGTGGAGAGGGGCTTTATGGCACCGGTGGTGTTTCTGTTCATAACCTTGGAGTCAGTTCACAGTATTCCCTTAAAGCAGTGTGTAGGGTCCGTGACGACACTCCTGCGTTTACAGCAGTGGGGTTAGTGCTCCTTTAACTCAGTAGCTGTGCACTGCTTCATCGTCTCCTGTCTGCGGAGGAAACACAAGCTTTTAGAAAACCGTGTCTAACACCTGCGCTTCCCGACTCTGGCCCCGGTGTCGTACCGCTCTGCGCCTCACTCCTCGCTCCTGAGAGGAGCCGATCCGACAGATTAACTCTTTAACAACACTTTACTGGGTTGGTGTGTGGAGCCAATAAAAGCCCAAACTGGGGTTGAGGAACACTGCCTTGTGGCTCGTTGCAACTGATTCCCAGGTGCATTCACACACCGTTTCCTTAAACAACATTTTAAGTAGAAGACATAAAGAAACTAAAAAGCAGTCTTGATAGGAATGAGACACCTAAAGAGAATACATAGAGCATGGAGAGTTTTTAAACCCTGTGTCCACTCTCTGTCCACTCTGTGAGACACTCCTCCCTCGTTGGTCCACCTTGTAGATGTAGAGTCAGAGACAGTAGCTCATCTGTCGCTGCACAGTGTGTGTCGCTCGTCCTCTAGTCCTTCATCAGTGACACAGGACGCTGTCGGCTGGATGTTTTCGGTCGGTGGACTGTTCTCAGTCCAGACACTGAGGGGTTTAAAAACTCCAGCAGCACTGCTGTGTCTGATCCACTCTACACCAGCACAACACACACTAACACACCACCACCACGTCAGTGTCACTGCAGCGCTGAGAATGATCCACCACCACATCACACCTGCTCTGTGGGGGTCCTGAGCGCTGAGGGACAGGGGGAGAGGGGGGTAACAAAGTATGCAGAGCAACAGATGGACTACAGTCTGTGGTTGGAGGAGTACAGAGTGACCGGAGTGGACAGTGGAGCTGTGAGAATGAGCAATGAGTTTAGAAACAGCAGGTGGTTTTAATGTTATGGCTGATGGAGTGTGAGGGTACAGTACTTACCTTTGTGATTAAAACAGAGCCACTGTGGTGAAATCTGCAGAGAAACAGTGTGGATGATGGTTATAACCCAGTCTTTGAATAAACACTTTTCTCAGGAGAGAGTTACTGTAACAAAGAGACTCCCTCTTAAACACGTGTCCACACACTTTTGGCCACGTGGATACAGCAGCTGCTTCGTTTAAATAAATATTTACACCGTAGCTTTGTCTCTGGCCTCTACTTTATTCCAAGACAGATCCGTACGCTGTTGTCTTTATGTTATCACTGCTCTGGAAAAGCCTGCTACCGGCAGAAAGCTAAAACACACAGTACACACAGCTCCTAGTGTTCACCTGAGACACCTGCTGAGTGCACACTCCTCTCTCAGGTGACAGGGTGAATCCAGCTGTGACTGCACTGAACTGTAATCATCCTGCGACACTGTGGAGGATGTATGTGTGTGTTTCACCATAATCTGCAGGAACTGAACACACCTCTCTGAGCGTGTGAGTATTCACTACAAGTGTGTGTGTGGTGTGTGAGTGTGGTGTGTGTGGGTGTGTGTGGTGTGTGTGTGTGTGTGTGTGTGGTGTGTGTGGTGTGTGAGTGTGAGTGTGTGTGTGAGTGTGTGGTGTGTGTGTACACGCGCGTGTGGTGTGTGTGTGCGCAAATGTGGTGTTTGTGTGTGGTGTGCGTGTGTGCGTGTGTGAGTGTGAGTGTGTGTGTGTGTGTGTACACGCGCGTGTGGTGTGTGTGTGCGCAAATGTGGTGTTTGTGTGTGGTGTGTGTGTGTGTGCGCACATGTGGTGTTTGTGTGTGGTGTGTGTGTGCGCGCGTGTGGTGTGTGCGCGTGTGTATGTGGTGTGTGTGTGTGGTGTGCGTGTGGTGTGTGTGTGTGTGCGCGGTGTGTGTGTGTGTGTGCGTGTGTGGTGTGTGTGTGTGCGGTGTGTGTGTGTGTGTGCGTGTGTGGTGTGCGTGTGTGGTGTGTGTGTGTGAGTGTGTGTACACGCGCGTGTGGTGTGTGTGCGCAAATGTGGTGTTTGTGTGTGGTGTGTGTGTGGTGTGCGTGCGTGTGTGGTGTGCGTGTGTGGTGTGTGTGTGTGTGCGTGTGTGGTGTGCGTGTGTGGTGTGTGTGTGTGTGGTGTGTGAGTGTGAGTGTGAGTGTGTGTGTGTGTGTGAGTGTGTGTACACGCGCGTGTGGTGTGTGTGTGTGTGTGTGGTGTGTGTGTGTGCAAATGTGGTGTTTGTGTGTGGTGTGTGTGTGTGTGTGTGCGCGGTGTGTGTGCGTGTGTGCGTGCGTGTGTGTGTGCGTGTGTGGTGTGCGTGTGTGGTGTGTGTGTGTGGTGTGTGTGGGTGTGTGGTGTGTGAGTGTGTGTGTGAGTGTGAGTGTGTGTGTGTGTGCGCAGTGTGTGTGCGTGTGTGTGGTGTGTGTGTGCGTGTGTGTGGTGTGTGTGTGCGTGTGTGTGGTGTGTGCGCGTGTGTGTGTGTGTGTATTCACCCTGTAGACGTTCTCCAGCTGCTGTTTGCTCCTCTGTTCTCAGTTCTCTCTCCAGACGCTGCTCCAGCTCCTCCTCGTAGCTCTGTTCTCCTCTTCCCTCTGCTCCCCTGTGTCCAACACACACACCCCCCACACTCCCGCTGTGATTATCGCCCCCGTGTTTCAGCGAGAGCAGGATTTGTCTTGTTCCGCACGTTTGTGTTGTGTTTTAAATATTAGACGAACAAATACGTTTTAAAGAATTATTGCTGTAATATAATTGTAATAAATGTAACATCAGTGCGCAGCCGGAGCCTGATGAAGGTTTGTTTCCCACGAGCAGCTGTGACGGGTCTGTTCTGTTCTCGGGGACAATACTGTGTCTAAAGGTCCGTGTGAGTGTGGGTTTAGACCAGTTACAGATGGAGTCAGAGTCAGAGTCGGGAACAGAGCGCAGTGACACTGTGTTTTTAGGTTATTTTTTTGTTGAATAAAATGAGAATGTGATTTTTAATACGACACAGTCACCGTAAAAATGACAGAATGTTTGAATTTGGAATTACAGTTAAACACTACACAAAAACGCTTTAAAACGTAATTGTAGACTTGATATTTCTGTCGTACTCTCAAGGGTTTATGAGCAGAGATCCTCGGCCTGATTCTCCTGAAAGACCAGGCCTCTCCTGGTTGCTGCGGCGATGGCCTGCAGCTAGAGACCTGTGGAGAGTTTTATACAGAATCCTTGATGCAGTCACCTGTGGATGTCCCCTGCTTCAACTCCATTAATGTCCGTCATCACTCGCCCTCAACTCCAACACCACGTGTAAATGCACCACGACTGAAACCGTGTCTGAAGACGCCTTTAACGACTTATACATCCACAGCAGAGACCAGTTTATAATTCTGTGTTGAACCTATGCTCCTCCACCTTCCAGACACAGGCCAGAGACTTCCTCAGACACTGGTTTGTGCAGGGAACCAGTAAAAAGGCGGAACAAGGGAAAATTCAGATGCCTCTGAAAAAACCTCTCTACGAGGAGCAGGAAAAAGGTGCCTCTTTGTCTTTGTTGTTGTCCTAGTCCCAGATGTAAACCATAATCTGTTCCAGTTAGTGCCCTACTCCATAAATAGTGCACTTTACAGATTTATAAAACTAACCACACCACTACACTGTGTACTACAGACTGGAGGACGATATCTGAGATTCAGCCCCTAGTGGTTGGGTGGTGTAATTGCAGAGCACATCGGAACAGTGCACGGTTCAGTCACAGAAGCATATCTGCCTTAGATGTCTTCTATGTAATACACAATTCTGAGGATGTTCTTTAAAGAAGCAATCTGTAAGATATTTGCTGAAAAGTCCAGAGTGTGTGGTCATAGATTAAGGAAACAGGAGAAGTTGAAGCACTGGCATCCCTGATAGCTGCGCTTCGAGAAGTGCCCAGTCTTAAACAACACCTGCCACCTAAAAGGACCGCTATGGGGGAAGGGAAAACCAATACGTGACCTCATGTAGTCAAAGTATTTAAGGTGGATTTGGGCAGCGAATGCGTGTAAATGCTGAGGAAATGGCGGCTGCTCATTCACTCGTTTTGGCCTTTTCTAACGTACGTAGATGTTCTACTGAAATATTGTCGTTTGTTTGTGTATGTTCAGTTTTCCTCAAACTGGCAACACACTCGAGCTTCACGTCTGGGGAGGGGGGGGGGGCAGACAGCTCGCTCCACTATTTTGAAAATATATTGTAGTTCTCAGTTTAAACTCTCGGTGTCTGTGTTACAGACTGCTCCTTTAAATGTCTTTAAAGTTCTTCTGCTCCTGGGTCTCAGCCACAGACAGAAACAGAAAGTCACGAGGTCCCTGTCCAAATGGTCTGAGGAAAGCAGTGGCCGGTCCCCGTCCTCGTCCCCAGTTTTTTACAGAGCAGAGTGACGCCAGGTGCTGACCAGGGCGACCCTGAGTCAATGCTGTGTGGATGTGATTGGTTTACCGTGTTTGGGAGAGGGTGATCTGCGCAGACAGGCTTTCAGCAGCAGTCAAAGGGAAGCTGTCAAACTGTGAATGTTCTGCCTCTGCATCCGCAACATTACTGTCGCTCTCACTGCCCACGTCTGGAAAACACACGAGGAGAATTCAAATGGAGCCCCATCCTTCTTTAAAAAATCCCATGTTCAGTGCATTCTCTTGCTAATGTTAATCTGGAGCCCACCAACACACACACTGTGAAACAAATCCCCACAGTCAATTGTCTACTAAAAACCAGAGCTTCTGCTCCTCGCTCCTCACTGCTGTGCGCTCGGGGTCGGGGTGAACAGCGAGCGGCTCGTTATCATTTAAAGGAACAGGTGCTGAACAGGGGCTGTTTACACAGGGGGAGAACACTGCTGTGGGGCTCGTGGGGTTTGGACCAAAGCAGGTCACAGACACTTCATTAAGACCTAGAACCTCGTATGTTCCCTCATACGCACCCTACGGACACTTTTGAGTCTCCAATCCACCTACCAAAGTGTGTTTTTGGAGGGCGGGAGGAAACTGGAGCACGGGGAGGAAACCCACGCAGACACATAGAGAACACACCACACTCCTCACAGACAGTCACCCAGAGGAAACCCACGCAGACACAGGGAGAACACACCACACTCCTCACAGACAGTCACCCGGAGGAAACCCACGCAGAGACAGGGAGAACACACCACACTCCTCACAGACAGTCACCCAGAGGAAACCCACGCAGACACAGGGAGAACACACCACACTCCTCACAGACAGTCACCCAGAGGAAACCCACGCAGACACAGAGAGAACACATCACACTCCTCACAGACAGTCACCTGGAGGAAACCCACGCAGACACAGGGAGAACACACCACACTCCTCACAGACAGTCACCCAGAGGAAACCCACGCAGACACAGAGAGAACACATCACACTCCTCACAGACAGTCACCCGGAGGAAACCCACGCAGACACAGAGAGAACACACCACACTCCTCACAGACAGTCACCCAGAGGAAACCCACGCAGACACAGGGAGAACACACCACACTCCTCACAGACAGTCACCCAGAGGAAACACACGCAGACACTGGGAGAACACACCACACTCCTCACAGACAGTCACCCGGAGGAAACCCACGCAGACACAGGGAGAACACCCCACACTCCTCACAGACAGTCACCCAGAGGAAACCCACGCAGACACTGGGAGAACACACCACACTCCTCACAGACAGTCACCCGGAGGAAACCCACGCAGACACAGAGAGAACACACCACACTCCTCACAGACAGTCACCCAGAGGAAACCCACGCAGACACAGGGAGAACACACCACACTCCTCACAGACAGTCACCCAGAGGAAACACACGCAGACACTGGGAAAACACACCACACTCCTCACAGACAGTCACCCGGAGGAAACCCACGCAGACACAGGGAGAACACCCCACACTCCTCACAGACAGTCACCCAGAGGAAACACACGCAGACACTGGGAGAACACGTCACACTCCTCACAGACAGTCACCCGGAGGAATTGTGAAGTAGGTACTGTATGTGTTTACAGACTACACTCTTAAAGATGATGGTTCTGCAAAGGGTTCTTCAGTAAAGTATATGGTTCTATACAGAACTCTGAAAACTTGAAGAACCTTTTTCATGATTAAAGAGTTCTTTGCATCGTGAAGAGGTTCTTCAGACCGATGGAGAATGTGCTGTAGATGGTTCTATATGGCACCTTTTAGAGAATGGTTCTGGACATCGTAACAATAAAGGAAGCCTTTTTGGTGCCGTATAGAACCCTTCTCTAAAATAGAGTCGTCTATGGCACGTTCTCCATCAGTCTGAGGAACCTTCTATGATGCAAAGAACACTTTAATCATGCAAAATGTTCTTCCCGTGATTAGGGTTCTACACAGAACCTTATACTTCACTAAAGAAGCCCTTGTAGAACCTTCATTTTTAAGTGTGTACCGTCCCGGTTCAGAAAGTGTTTCCGATGGCTGTAACGCGGTGGGAGCTTTACCCGAGTGGAGCTCTTTAACGAGGGACGACACGGTGCTGGTGATGGAGTCTGCAGCCACCAGCAGGTCATTCCTTAAGTTCCGTCCGGAGCCTGCAGCAGAGAGAAGAACATCATCAGTCTTCATTAACCCTGTGTGAGCGGTGTTGGGGCTCTAGCACGTTCCCATGCTCCACATCAGTCTCGATCAAAGCTGTTATCACTGGTTTGTCTAAGTTTTAAACGCTGATCCAGACACAAAACACATCCCCCTTTTATTAATGGTCCCAGTTCCTCCGCCCGGTTAAAGCTGCTCCAGAGGCTGCAGGAGTTTTATTTCTAAACCTTTTAAAAGCCCTCTATGTGGCCCTCTGCTGGACAAACCGTATTTTACCATTTTACGTTGATTCAAAGACATGTCACTGAGAGTAAATTTGTTGCTATTTGTTGCAGTGAAAGTTTAAATGAGGTTTATTCGTGTGTTTAAAGCACTTTTTACAGAACTAAGGTGTATTTTAGAGTCATTGCTGCAGTGTGTCCTCAGCTCTACTCCACCTCTCAGTGAGGGATAAAGTCACCTGTCGTTTGGTGGCAGACGTGTCCGAGATTTCTGCTTGAACTTTAGATTGGATTAGAGTCCGATCCCAGGGTCACATTTCTCTGTTCTGAAAAACCCAGGTTTAAAGATTAATCCAAATTTGACCGCGCTCTTTTACACAGACACCTTTAAAAATGGGGGTGTGTTTTTCTGAATCTTGTGATGAACGAGGCGTTACAGAAATGTTGATTTTCCTGAATAACGTCCTAAACAACGTCCTACTCTAACACTTATATTTTTAATGAGCTTCTGTGTGACAAACTACCTCTCTCCCCCCTCTCCCTCCTCACTCTCTCTCTCCCCCCTCTCCCTCCTCACTCTCTCTCTCCCCTCCCTCCCTCCTCACTCTCTCTCTCCCATCCCTCCTTCCCCTCCCTCCCTCCGTCTCTCTCTCTCCCTACCCCCTCCCTCCCTCTCTCTCTCCCTCCCTCTCTCTTCTCTCTCTCTCCCTCCCTTTCTCTGCCTCTCTCTCTGCCTCTCTCTCCCTCCCTCTCTCCCCTCTCTCTCTCTCTCTCTCTCTCTCTCTCTCCCTCTCCCCCACTCTCTCTCCCCCTCCCTCTCTCTCTCCCTCCCTCTCTCCCCCTCCCTTTCTCTCTCCCTCCCTCCCTCCTCTCTCTCCCCCTCCCTCCTCTCTCTCCCCCTCCCTCTCTCTCTCCCCCCTCTCTCCCTCCCTCCCTCCCTCCTCTCTCCCTCCTTCCCTCCCTCCTCTCTCCCTCCTTCCCTCCCTCTCTCCTCTCTCTCGTTCTCTCTCTCTCTCTCTCTCTCTCTCTCTCTCTCCCCCTCTCTCTCCCCCTCTCCCTCCTCTCTCTCTCCCCCTCCCTCTCTCTCTCCCTCCCTTTCTCTCTCCCCCTCCCTCCTCTCTCTCCCCCTCCCTCTCTCTCTCCCCCTCTCTCCCTCCCTCCCTCCCTCCTCTCTCCCTCCTTCCCTCCCTCTCTCCTCTCTCTCGTTCTCTCTCTCTCTCTCTCTCTCTCTCTCTCTCTCTCTCTCTCCCCCTCTCTCTCCCCCTCTCCCTCCTCTCTCTCTCCCCCTCCCTCTCTCTCTCCCTCCCTTTCTCTCTCCCTCCCTCCCTCCTCTCTCTCTCCCCCTCCCTCTCTCTCTCCCCCCTCTCTCCCTCCCTCCCTCCCTCCTCTCTCCCTCCTTCCCTCCCTCCCTCCTCTCTCTCTCCCCCTCCCTCTCTCTCTCCCTCCCTTTCTCTCTCCCTCCCTCCCTCCTCTCTCTCTCCCCCTCCCTCTCTCTCTCCCCCCTCTCTCCCTCCCTCCCTCCCTCCTCTCTCCCTCCTTCCCTCCCTCCCTCCTCTCTCCCTCCACCCCCTCTCTCTCCCTCTTTCCCTCCCTCCCCCACTCTCTCCCTGCCCCCCCCCCCCAATCTCTATCTGTCTTTCTCTCTCTTCTAGGAAGGAGCGTGTTGCTGTAGTTACTCTGGGCAAAGGCCTGCTGCACGTCTCCTCCGAGGCCCATGAGTGAGTCCTGAGGTGCCTGGCTGTGCGTGGAGTGGACTGGGGTGGGCACAGTGCTGCTCGCTGTGTGGCTCGGGGAAGAGCGAGGGGATGAGGTAGAGCCTTGATTCTGACAAAGAAACAAACAGAAACCATGTCAAACGAGAGAGAGAGAGAGAGAGAGAGGGAGGGAGAGAGAGAGAGAGAGAGAGAGAGCACAACACGACGGATTAATGAAATGAAGGCAGGAGCCGAGCGCTGATTAACGAGCAGTAAACAGCCGCAGTAAAGCAGCAAAGCCTCCACGCTTCATTCAGTCACAGTCACGAACAGTTGTTCACCAATGATCTAATCAGCATTCTCACTCCAGCACTTCTCTGATTAACACCCTCTCATCACACCGCACAGCGCCTGCTGCTGGTGAACTGTGAAAGCATTGGGAATCTTCCAGATGTACACCATGCAGTCTGTTATTTAGCATTTCCTGCTCCTTCTTACACGACTGAACCCCCGCACCCCCCGAGGAGCCGGGCGTGACTCCGCACACAGAGAGTAATGATCAGTTTGGGGCTGATGTGTGAAGCTCGTCCACGGGACCCACATTTTTTAAACCTGCCTTATTTTACATTTTAAAAGGAACCCCAGCTTGTAACACATCAGCCGTAATACGATGGCATTACTCTAAATTACTGAAGCGGACCCTGGAGGGTGACGGCGGGTGGCTGCAGTGGAAGTGGCCCTTCGCTCTTGAACACACACTGACTACTGTTCCGTGTTTTCAGTGTGAGTCAGACACATTCCTGAAACACACCAGAGGAGTGACGAGCCTCAGAGACGAGAGTGGGGCAGAACGGCTGGTGCTGTTGTGGAAACTGCACACCTACAGGGTCCGGGACTGTCCGGGGTTGATCTGCAGCTGGAGATTCGTCAGAACACTGTGTTACCTTCCCCCTCCGCTGCAAACCAACATCAGTCCAGTCTCTCAGCAGCAGTAGTTTATTAGATTCACGAAGTGCCCCCGGAGTGAAGTGACCAGAGCAAAGCCTCCGGGTGACTGTCTGTGAGGAGTGTGGTGTGTTCTCTCTGTGTCTGCGTGGGTTTCCTCCGGGTGACTGTCTGTGAGGAGTGTGGTGTGTTCTCTCTGTGTCTGCGTGGGTTTCCTCCGGGTGACTGTCTGTGAGGAGTGTGGTGTGTTCTCCCTGTGTCTGTGTGGGTTTCCTCCGGGTGACTGTCTGTGAGGAGTGTGGTGTGTTCTCCCTGTGTCTGTGTGGGTTTCCTCCGGGTGACTGTCTGTGAGGAGTGTGGTGTGTTCTCTCTGTGTCTGCGTGGGTTTCCTCCGGGTGACTGTCTGTGAGGAGTGTGGTGTGTTCTCTCTGTGTCTGCGTGGGTTTCCTCCGGGTGACTGTCTGTGAGGAGTGTGGTGTGTTCTCTCAGTGTCTGCGTGGGTTTCCTCCGGGTGACTGTCTGTGAGGAGTGTGGTGTGTTCTCCCTGTGTCTGTGTGGGTTTCCTCCGGGTGACTGTCTG